>NW_026727788.1:0-30919 GCF_029784015.1 Lycium ferocissimum | reverse complement strand
GACATTGGTTACTCAACAAAGTCTTCCACCTCTTTCCTCCTTGATCTTGACTTGTGAAATTTTTGAATCCCTTTCGAAAATTTTGCCCCAGTTTGTGCTTGTTTTGTACCAACTTGAGTCTCGCTATGTCGAAGGAATTTTTGAGACCCTCTCAAAAATTTTGCCCCAGTGTAAGTGTGTACTTGTCATTTCTTGATTTCTCTACGCTTGAGGAATTTTTTGAGATCTTTCTCAAAAAATTCTGCCCCAGTTTCCTTGTGGGGTTACCTTTATCTTTCTCTTGCTGAATCATTTCTGAAGTTTCCTAAGGTTTATTGGGAATTTTGTTTGGAATGACTGAGCTCAGGAGAGCGCCTACGTATCCCGTTTCAGGAATCAGGTCGAAACATAGTTCAGGGTAAGCATATTGGAAATTTTTTTGTTAGACCGAACTCAAATGAACGCCTACGTATCGCAAGTGGGAATCAGGTCATAACATAGTTTAAAATACATAATTTTGGATTTTTTCTGTTACAGCGACCGAGCTTGGAAAAGCGCCTACGTATCCCCTTATAAGTACAGGGAATCAGGACCTTGCGTAGTTCGTTTATAATTTTGGATTTGGTTTTCTAAAAGATATGCAAAATTACACATAAAGGGAATGCAACTAAAGAACACCTAAAGTATGGAAACTCTGAATCTTCGCAGTCATCCTCTTCTCACACGTAGTATCTTTTGATGGCATCAGAATTTATCGCTGTCACACCCTAATCTTGATCAGGGTGTGATGGGCACCCGACCCCGTAACCGGAGCCGAGCGAACCCGCTGACTCTTACCACGTACTGAATTTTTTTTTTTTAAACTTTAAAGCAAACGTATTTAATAAGATTACTCATATATAATAAGACTCTTTCGTTGTCTTTAAATCAATTGAAAATATATAGCTATACAAAACTCATATCATAATGCAAACTGACTCCCAAAACCCACGACTCTGTCTGCAAAGTCTCTAACTGTAATCAGAAATCCTAGCACGTGTACTCTGACTCGGCTACGCTCCAGGCCAAATGGAGCTTGCCAACTTCGCTGGAACATCTTCTATGTTAACTTTATCGATCCGTCCGGGTGTACTCGCGCGGCATGAACGCGACCCCGAAAAAAGAGGGGTCGATGCGAACAATATACGAGTATGTAAGGCGAGGAACGATATGACATGGTAAAAAGCGTAGAGCATATCATGTATAAAATCGTAACCTCATGTACGGGTAATTTCGTATGAAAACATAGATAGTGTCATAGGATAAAGGAGTAACTTTTTGTACATGTGAGTGCCGCTCGGGGCGGAGGCCATGCATGTACTAGCTTTTCCTTTTTACGAAGACGGTGTTTTTATTTTTTGTACATAGAAAACGGTATACTTTTCGGAAAACGGTACTTTTTTTTTCTCACGGCATTACGACGCCGATTTCATCGCCCTCCCACCCCCCTCCCCAACGGTGTCCCAAGTATATCATATTATATATAAATATATATATCAACGAACGCCGCGTGCGGCTCTCCCATAAATCCCGCGTCCGGGCATCCGCGTCGGGATGATAAGCCGGCACCGAATCGGTGGACACGGTTGCCCTCCCCCCCCACACATATACAAAACGGTGTATACAAATACATTCATCAATATCAGGTATTATATACATTATGATATAAACAATTAAACAGCATGCATGGGAGCTCAAAGAAGGTCATGTGTCTATCGGAGTGACGTAAGGTCGGTAACCTCCGATTACATTATGGATTGACCGGGATCGCTTTGTCTCACCTTGAAGGAACGAGTATTTTAAGGCGAGACTATCAATGAAAAGCACATCATGAACAACGTAGAATAGGGTCACAAAGACGGATTTCGTGTACTTTGGAATCTTAGGAAAACGGTCATCATACTCTTTCTACCTCTAGCATCATCATTATCATCATAGAACCATAATCGTTCTTAGTCTTTAAACTCAACATTGTAAAACTTGGTTTTTGAAGAAAAACGAATATTTTGGAAAGCATTTGTAAACTTTTAGGAAGAAAAATCACGCTTTGGGGTCAAGGGTTTAATTAAAATAGTTATTGTTTTGTAGTCGGAATGATGATCAAAAACCTTCATTGACTATAGTACGGAAATAAACTTAATGAAACAATAAGAGGGAATCCGGGAGTAGTGGGCCCGCCTCGGTCGAATGAGGCGGCGTACACAACTTACGTGTAATACGTTCTGTGACATTACTTAGGGGAGTCTTAGGGTAATCGAGTCTTATTCTTGCAAGTTCTAGGGGGTTTGGACCTTCCTTTCACTATTCGTGAGCTTTGGGTTCAATTCTACTGAGTGAATAGTAGAAAATTTCAACCACAGATTTCTAGAGTTAGGAAAGTCCCCGAGGAACGTATTCAACCCTATTGCATCTAGGACATGCCAAGAAAGGAAAGTGAAGTCTTACATACCTCTTTCTGCTCCTTCTGCTTTTCCAAATCCAAGTTGCAAATCCGCCAAAATCTACAAATTGGTCATGTTTACCAAACCTTAGTTAGGGGCATTTATGAGTTGATTCTTTAAAATGACACTTTGTCTGCCGAAATTTCGGCAGCATTTCCCCTGTAAATACACCGTCCCGAGAATATGGCTCGGCCCAATTCAACAACAACAACCCGAGAATGGAACTGCGGCCACAATATCAACAACAAAACCAACAATAGCATCTCCAAACATATTCTAACATTAGCAATCCCTTTTTCACAATTCAACAATATTCCCTTTGTTCCAATAGCTTCATGCATTCAAACTAACACCAATGGTCGTACATTCAAACATTATTCCGAAGCCATTCAAATACGATTTAGAAGCATTCCAAGCAATTCATACAACATTCAAAACAACCCAAACCCTATGCCATGGAACCCGAAATCTTCTAAGTGTAAGGAAACATCGACGATACATTTCTTTTCTTCCAAACTCATAAACTACGTCGGCAATCCACACATTTACAACATTATTTCCATAAGTTCAAGAAGCTATATTAAAATCACATTGCCTTCTAACTCAGCCCATATCCACGGCCACAACAACAATATTCATATTCCATACACTTTCATTTATTTCTATACATTACAACAACCAACTTTCTATATGCAATTGATTCATCAATTTTTCATACAACCACACGCATACACATGGCCTACACAACAATATACAACCTTCCATGATTTTCATCCATTTCCATACGTTACAACATGTCCAAAACATTCATAAAACATGCAAAAGAGGATAGAACCTCACCTTTTCCTTCTATTCCTTCCATTCGGCTTGACTTTCCATGGCCAAAAGCAGTGGTTGCCTTGTTCCATCGACTACTCCATGTCGACGAGAATCTTCCAATTAGTAGAAAACTAGAAGGAGAATAATTTTTCCTTGGCCATTTCTCCTTACTCCATGTTCGGCCGCCATGGCCGAACACACCTCTTTTTTTTTTTTTTTTTTTGTGTTCTTTCTTTCTTTCTTTCTCCCACTCTTTAGTTAAAAGATGAACTCCTCATCTATATATATATATAATTCTCATGGCCATGTGAGGGGGCACATGCCCTTTTCTAGATTTTTCTTTTCTTTTCCTTCCTTTTATTTTTCTAGAATTTTCTTTATTCTTCCATGGCAAAGATGACTTATTTTGTCATCTTTTTTTTTTCCATACGGTCAATATGACCTTTTTGGAATATTCAAGAGACTCATGTGAAATTCCCGTTTTACCCCTCGACTTCTCTCCATATTACCATTTTGTCCACGACCTTCCGCATTATTTCCACGGCCCATTTTGCGAATTTCTCTTCTTGCCCCTAGCCTTTCTCAATATTTCCGTCCAATAATATTCACAAATAATATTCATAACCAACTTATGCACTAAGATAATTTTTGAAGATGGTCTTGTCCTTAACTTCCCGCAATTGTCTTAAAATATTCCAACGTACAAAATGCGGGATATAACATCCTTCCCCCCTTTTGGAACATTCGTCCTCGAATGTTCGACTAGTCTTACAGGGTCGCATAAACACCTCGGGGGAGCTCCCTTTTCAAAGCTATTCCCATCCTTTATATTAGCTCTTAAGCTACCCAATACCGTCCTCTTGTCATACTCTTTCTCTTCCTATACGTCCATTCACCTCGCGTCGCACTACTCAAAGTTTGTGCGAACTTCTCATATTACCTTAAACATTATCTGGACTTCTATCCACTCGTTGTCGGTTTCCCGATCTCACTGATTTATTTCCATGAAGGGGGTTTCATTTGTATTCTAAGCATCCATATCAAATATATTTCTATGTCTAATAATGGTCGTAACTTTCGTAGACAGAACCGGATCGCCTCGATATGCTCGTAGGAGGTTATGTAGCATATAATGACTCCAACTTTCATAGGCGGGCCCGGATTGGGCTGATACTTGTCCGTGGGTCCCGCGACTTTCCTTTATATAGTTCTGACGACTTTTGAAAGAACTTAGTATGGCTATCATCCCGACCCCCCGAGTATGGTTAGTTTACTTATCTATTGAGTCTGTAATGATGATTTTTATGCATATGGTTACTCACGACTCTGCTCGTGCATCCTGTTGTATCGTTCGCCGAGTCCCGGGCCGGTTATGTAGTCGTGCGCACTATGATATATTCCGGAGTATGATGTGTTATGGTTCGCCGAGCTCCTCGCTAGAGGGCCGCCGTTCCGTTGATGTGTTATGGGATATGTCGGGTTACGGAGATATGAAATCTTCTGGTGTTATGCTGTGTTATGGCGCCAATGACGAATGTGGCGACCATATTCCCCGAGCCCCATGCATGATTTGTGTTTTAAAAAGTAAATATTTTGGTATTCGGATATGGTAATTATTTTCCGTACTTCTTGTTTTGATTATGATTTTGTTTCACCGTATTTCCGTTTTGCATACTCGACATATTCCGTCCGATCCCCTTTCTTGGGGCTGCGTTTCATGCCCGCAGGTACAGACGCCCATCTTGGTGATCCGCCAGCCTAGGACACCTATTCTGCTACTTTGGAGTGCTCCTTTGTTCCGGAGCCTATATTTTGGTACATATTCTTCCGTTGTATATGCATATGCCTATTCAGGGGTACGGCGGGGCCCCGTCCGTCATATGATTCTCGTTGTTACTCTTAGAGGTCCGTAGACATATATGTGGGTTGTGTATATTCTTTGTACGATGTGTTCGTATGTTTTATGTTTTGGGCGGTCCCGGTCGCCGCGGGGCAAACCTTGTCGGCTCGCGTTTGTATACATTTTTGGGACGCTATGCTTTATGATAGCCTTGTTAGCTTCTCGATATATATATGTGCATGTCCATGCGAGAATTTGAGACCCAAATGATCTTTGTATATGTGTAAGTATTTGTATGCTGATTCCGATCATTGGGTGTGTACGGGTGCCCAGCTCGGGCACTAGTCGCGGCCTACGGGGTTGGGTCGTGACAAGTTGAATCCCACTAAGATCAAAGCAATCCAAGAACTACCACCGCCTAGAACAAAGAAAGAGGTCACGAGCTTCTTAGGAAGATTGAGTTACATCGGACGCTTCATCGCCCAGTCCACAGTGATCATAGAACCAATCCTCAAGCTTCTCAAGAAAGATGCTCTAACCAAATGGACGGAAGAGACGTAAATCCTTTGACACAATCAAAAGATACCTGTCAAATCCACCTGTTTTGGTCCCGCCAAGCCCGGGAAGTCCTTTGCTGCTATACATGTCGGTGTCAGAAAATGCTTTTGGATGCATGTTAGCCCAAAACGATGAGACATGCAAGAAGGAGAGGGTCATCTATTACATTAGTAAAAAGTTCACACCTTGCATGTCCAGATACTCCTTGGTGGAAAAGACGTGCTGCGCTCTAACCTGGGTATCTCAGAAGTTGAGACATTATATGGCTGCCTACACGACTCATCTGATTTCAAGAATGGATCCACTAAGGTACATCTTTTGCCAACCCATGCCCATCGGGAAACTGGCCAAATAGAAAATGTTCTTAAGTGAGTTCGATATCAAGTACGTCGCACAGAAAGCAGTCAAAGGGCAGGCATTGACAGACTTATTGGCAGGAAGGCCGGTAGATGAAAATCCAATACCTTTATGGACTTACTTCCTAGATGAAGAAATAATGACAATTGAGGGTGAAGAAGGTAAAGACGAACCAAGATGGAAAGTATGCTTCGATGGAGCAGTTAATTTTAAGGGATCGTTCCTCGGGGCCGTTTGGTTTCGGTCAAAAGGCCAATATTATCCAGTGGCGGCCAAATTAGGTTTCAATTGCACTAAAAACATGGTTGAATATGAAGCCTGTGACTTGGGTCTACGTTTAGCTCTCGATATAGATGTGAAAGATCTTCAGGAAATGGCAACTCGGATTTGCTAATCCACCAAGTTCGAGGAGAGTGAGGCTACCAAAAATGAAAAGATCATACCATAAGTCAGACTTATGCAAAGATTGGCAGAACATTTCCAAGAAGTCAAGTTCAAACATATACCAAGAACTCAAAATGAATTCGACATAGCCTATGAAGATCAATAGCATCCATGATCCAAAGATCCGACTCGATAGATACATTGATCCGTTAAGATCGAAATTAAAGATCAGTCAGCCCATTGTGCTTTTGGTCAGTTCTAGATTGATGGAAAGCCTTGTATATTGACATAAAAATATTCTTGAAAAGGAGAATATCCACCAAGGAATCACCTTGAATCAGAAGAGGACTATCAGGAAATTGGCAAATGGCTTTTTCCTTAACAAGAATGTCCTTTACAAAAGAACTCCAGATTTGGGATTACTTAGGTGCGTTGATTCTTCTGAAGCCACAAAATTGATTAAGGAGTTGCATCTTCGGAACCCGGGCCCCATGAAACGGGTTTGTGCTAGCAAAGAAAATTTTGAGAACAGGCTATTATTGGATGACCATGGAAAATAATTACATCAAATTTGTCCAGAAGTGCCACAAGTGTCAGATTCATGGAGACTTGATAAAAGTGCCCCCAACAGAACTAAAATGCTATGACATCACCTTGGCCATTCGCCGCTTGGGGCATGGACGTCATAGGACCAATTGGGCCGGCCACATCAAACAAATATCGTTTTATCTCGGTTGCCACAAACTACTTCACCAAGTGGGTAGAAGCAGCATCTTATTCATCAGTGGCAAAGAAAGTGGTCACGGACTTTGTGCGCAACAATATCAAATGCCGATTTGGCATCCCAGAATCAATCATAATAGACAACGGGGATAACCTGAATAGCCATTTGATTAGAGACAATCGAACACTAAGTTCCAAATCATCCACCGACATTCAACCGCGTATTGGCCACAAATGAATGGGGGTACAGAAGCCATCAATAAAAACATCAAGAAAATCTCCGAAACAGGATTGATAATTCAAAGCATTGGCATGAACAATAAATACTCTTTCTGCGTTGTCCATACAACATTCATTATATTCAACCTCGGGGAGCCACTTGACGTACCTATCGGTGTATGGCACCAAAGCGGCCGATACCAACAAAGTAGAAATCCCTTCACTTCGAATAATACAAGAAGTTGAGTTAGACGATGCGGATTGGATCCGTAAAAGGTATGAGCAGCTGGCTCTGATAGATGAAAAAAGGATGATCGCTGTTTTCCATGGTCAACTATACTAGCAAAGGATGGCGCGTGCTTTAAACAAGCCATGTGAGAACTAGGGTGTTTCAAATTGGGCAATTGGTACTCAAGCAGATATTCCCTAATCGAAGAATCAGCGAAGTTCGCACCAAACTAGCAAGGGCCCTATATGGTACGAAAAGTGCTGTTAGGGGGAGCCGTAGTGTTTGTTGAAATTGATGGCCAAGAGTGGCCAAAAGCGATTGTCACACCCTAGTCTTGATCAGGGTGTGATAGAACGCCGACAAGTGACGGTACCAGAAGCGAACCGTGACTCTTACCGCGTCTTTGAATTTTTTTTAAAACTTTAAGCAACGATTTAATAAGATTACTCATATATAATAAGATTTTCGTTTTTCCCTTTTAAAACAATTAAAATATATAGCCATACAAAATTATAAAAATCCCAAATGAATTCCCCAAAACCATGGCCCAAAATTTTAAACGAATCGGGAAAAGCATTCACAAATAGAGGTTTTCCCGGGAAAAGGGGCTTAATTTTGGGAACATTTTTATGTTAATTCGACCCTCCCGGGTTTTTACCGGGCTAAAAACCCCCAAAAAAGGGGGGGAAGAAAATGTTCGAAAATTAAGGGGGAACGAATAAAAAGGAAAACGCAGAGATATCAAAAAATTTAGTTAAGACAGGAATTTGGTTTAAAACATAGAAAGGGTCATAGGATAAGGGTAAAAGCTTTAAAAAAGCGCTGGGCGGAGGCCATGCATGCCTAGCTTTTTCCTTTTTTTTTTGAACGGTGTTTTTATTTTGTTCATAGAAAACGGATACTTTTCGGAAAACGGTACGTTTTTTTCTCACGATTCATGCGCCGATTTCATCGGCTCTCCCACCCCCCTCCCCAACGGTGTCCCAAGTATATCATAAATATATATATATATATATATCACGGAACGGGGCGCGTACGGCTCTCCCGTAAATCCCGCGTCGGGCGTCTAAGCGTCCGGGATGATAAACGAGGTGAATCGGTGGACACGATTCCCTCCCCATTCCCCACACATATACAGTGTATACAAGTACATTCATCAATATCAGGTATTATATACATTATGATATAAACAATTAAACAGCATGCATGGGAGCTCAAAGAAGGTCATGTGTCTATCGGAGTGACGTAAGGTCGGTAACCTCCGATTACATTATGGATTGACCGGGATCGCTTTAATGCGCCTTGAAGGAGCAGTATTTTTAAGGCGAGACTATCAATGAAAAGCAACGTCATGAACAACGTAGAATAGGGTCACAAGACGATGATGTTCGTGTACTTTGGAATCTTAGGAAAACGAGTCCCATACTTTTTCTCTTTCTCGCATCATCATTATCATCATAGAACCATAATCGTTGTCTTAGTCTTTAAGGCTTTCAATATTGTAAAACTTGGTTTTTGAAGAAAAACGAATATTTTGGAAAGCATTTGTAAACTTTAGGAAGAAAATTCACGCTTTGGGGTCAAGGTTTAATTAAAATAGTTATTGTTTTGTAGTCGGAATGATGATCAAAAACCTTAGGTGACTATAGTACGGAAATAAACTTAATGAAACAATAGAGGTCGGGAGTAGTGGGCTCGCCTCGGTCGGGTGGGGGCGGCGTACACAACTTCGTAAGCTCTGACCATGACATTGCCAGAGTCTTAGGGTAATCGAGTCTTATTCTTGCAAGTTCTAGGGGTTTGGACCTTCACTTTCACTATTCGTGAGCTTTGGGTTCAGATGCAGGTGAATAGTAGAAAATTTCAACCACAGATTTCTAGAGTTAGGAAAGTCCCAGGAGCCGTATTCAACCCTATTGCATCTAGGACATGCCAAGAAAGGAAAGTGAAGTCTTACATACCTCTTTAACGTCTTTTCGCTTTTCGAATCCAGTTGCAAATCCGCCAAAATCTCTGAGTGTCATGTTTACCAAACCTTAGTTAGGGGTATTTATGAGTTGATTCTTTAAAATGACACTTTGTACGCGAAAATTTCGTGCATTTTCCCGTAAATACACCGTCCCGAGAATATGGCTCGGCCCAATTCAGCAACGACAACCCGAGAATGGAACTGCATCACAATATCAACAACAAAAAAACCCAACAATAGCATCTCCAAACATATTCTAACATTAGCAACCCTTTTTCACAATTCAACAATATTCCCTTTGTTCCAATAGCTTCATGCATTCAAACTAACACCAATGGTCGTACATTCAAACATTATTCCGAAGCCATTCAAAATACGATTTAGAAGCGTTCCAAGCAATTCATACAACATTCAAAACAACTGACGAACCCTATGCCGTTTCAAATACGATTTAGAAGCATCCCAAAAGCAATTCTTAAAATATTCCAACGTAAGACAAATTTCCAAGGGTTCCATGGCATAGGCTCGAAGTTGTTTCTGGAATACGAATTGTCGAATGCTTCTAAATCGTATTTGAAAATGGCTTCGAACAATGTTTGAATGCATGACCATTGGTGTTAGTTTGAATGCATGAAGCTATTGGAACAAAGGGAATATTGTTGAATTGTGAAAAAAGGATTGCTAACGTTAGAATATGTTTCGAGATGCTATTGTCGGTTTTGTTTGCCGGAGAACAGGGCTCAGTTCCATTCTCGGGTTGCTGTTGTTGAAATCGTCGAGCCATATTTCGGGACGGTATTTACAAAGAAAATGCTGCCGAAATTTCGGCACGTTGTCATTCGAAAGAACTCAACTCATAAATGCCTTAACCAAGGTTTGGTAAATACGACCAATTCAGATTTCAGTGACCACAACTTGGATTCGAAAGGCATATGAGCAGTAAAAGAGGATGAAGACTTCACTTTCCTTTCTTGGCATGTCCTAGATGCAATAGGGTTGAATACGTGCCTCGCGGACTTTTCCTAACTCTAAAACTGTGTTTAACAATATTCACCTGGGCATCTGAACCTAAAGCTCACGAATAAGAGTGCCAAGGTCCAAACCCCCAGAACTGCAAGAATAAGACTCGATTACCCTAAGACTTCCCTAAGTAATGTCACAGAACGTATTACACGTAAGTTGTGTACGCCGCCTCATTCGACCGAGGCGGGCCCACTACTCCCTTATCCCTTATTGTTTCATTAAGTTTATTTCCGTACCATAGTCACCCAAGGCTTTTGAGTCATCATTCCGATTACAAAACAATAACTATTTTAATTAAACCCTTGACCCCAAAGCGTGATTTTTTCTTCCTTCCCAGTGCGCTACAAATGCTTTCCAAAAACAGCCTGTTTTTCTTCAAAAACCAACGTACAATATTGAAAGCTTTAAAGACTAAGACAACGATTATGGTCTTCATGATGATAATGATGACGCTAGTAGGTGAGAAAATAGTATGATGACCGTTTTCTCTCAAGATTCCAAAGTACACGAAACATCGTCTTGTGACCCTACTTATCGTTGTTCATGATGTTGCCGCCTGATAGCCCCACGAGTCACTGTTTCCTTCAAGGCGAGACAAAGTATCCCGGTCAATCCATAATGTAATCGGAGGTTACCGACCTTACGTCACCACGACAGACACACACGACCTTCTTTTGAAAGCCCCAAGCATGTCGTTTAATTGTTTATATCATGCTTATATAATACCGACATTGACGAATGGTACTTGTATACACCGTATATGTGGGGAACGTAGGCAACCGTGTCCACCGATTCACCGGCTTATCATCCGAGACGTTGGATGCCCGGGACGCGGGATTTACGGGAGAGCCCGCACGCGCGTCTCGTCCGTGATATGTTTATATATAATATGATATACTTGGGACACCGTCTGTGATAAGGGAGCCTGCACACAAATCGGCGTCCGTAACTGTGAGAAAAAAAAAAGTACCGTTTTCCTAAAAGTATCTGTTTTCTAAAAATAAAAAATAAAAAAACACCGTCTTCAAAAGTGAAAAATAGGCATGCATGGCTCTGCCGCCCGAGCGGCACTCACATGCATGTGTTACCTTATCCCATGACACCGGCTATGTTTTCAAGGCTGCACTACCCATGTGTTACAGCTTTATGTTACTATATGCCTCTACGCTTTTACCATGCTTGCACATCGTTCGCCTTACATACTCGCACATTGTTCGTACCGACCTCTTCGGCCGCGCTCTGATGCGAGCACACCGCACGGACCCAAGTTAACATAGAAGATGTTCTGCCGAAGGGCGTGTCTCCATTTGGCTCCGGAGCGCAGGCCGAGCCGTAGCACACGTGCTAGGATTTCGATTACAAGCGAGACTCGGTCGTACGCAGTCGTGGGTTTTTTGGAGTCGCTTGGCATTATGATATGAGTTTTGTATAGCTATATATTTTCAATTGATTTAAAGACAATGAAAGAGCCTTATTATATATGAGTAATCTTATTAAATACGTTTGCTTTAAAGTTTAAAAAAAAAAATTGTGACGTGGTAAGAGTCAGCCGGGTTCGCTCGGCTCCGGTTACGGGTCGGGTGCCCATCACACCCTCGATCAAGATTAAAGTGTGACAAAGTGGTATCAAAGCAAAGTCACCAAGGATTGTTCCGTAAAGTCGTGTCCGTAGTAGTCCGTTGATGTGTTGTTAAGCCGGCCACATTTATACAAATGCGAGGCTACTACACTAGGAAACGAAGGACCTCTTCTGGCCACGCGATCGTGCGACAGAGCCAAGTCACAGGAGACAAGATCCCCTATATTAACCGTCGATTTTCGGGGGAGGCGCCCGCATCGTTGGTAGTACACAGGAAACAGATACTAGCGGTGAAAGAAAGTAGACGGGTGAACATATTTGTTCTCACAGCGTGAGTCGTACGCTGTGACAGAAAATAGCCATACATGCAAAGTGTGAAGGTGCCATTATCAGGAATTAAAAAGGACAAAACGGTCACTTGTGAGAAGAAGGACGACACAAGAATATTCCGGAAATTGTAAAGCTGGTTGGCCCCGCATCGAGTAGTAAAGGCCATGTGAAAAAGCGGACGTGAAAACATCGACATTAAGGCACCGACTCCAACAAGTTGATTAAGCGTGTTTCAAAGCGCAGAGAGCACTTGGCCGAGCCAAAGCACTTCTCGAAAGGAAATCCGGTAAGCTCACAAATTGAGATGCAAGGGATGAATGAGTAGTTAAGAGTAACTCAAGGAAAACAAGAATATATGGATGGACGGAGACTCCAAGAGGACGTGTAAGACGCAGGATTAGCTCGGGAAAAGAGATGCAGTCGTTGTCACGTGCCTCTAGAACTAGACAGGCCGAAACGTCGGACGTATTTTGTAACAGTTAGTGTTAATTGAATATATGTATATGTGGACAGTGTAGGATATCCCGTACACGATGGTATCGGTGGATACGTGACCCAAAGAATCAAGTTACTAAGACAAAGGCAGCATTAATCGTAATAAGGCACCCAAGTTCGAAGCGACAGCAGAAACGGTGGCGTTGTCGCTGCTAAAGTTCGTTATTATTCCACCGTAACGAGATCGGGAAACGAGGATACGAGGCGAAGCATAACAGATAATGGTGGATAAAGCGCCCTGGGTGGGGAAGCAAAGAGTAGGAGCAAAGGATAAGATAAAGGCGGTCGATACTCGTGTCATAGCCTACCACAACTAAGACATGCCAGCATAGCACACGCTTTTACATACCTCATTCCGGGGCCAAAGCTAATCCAAACCTAAGTCTCGGCTCCCCAAGATCTACAACAACATCATTGATACCAAATATTAGCTATAAAGCGCTTAAGAATTCAATTCCAAACTAGTACTTTATCTACGCGTAAATTCGCGCATTTCCCCTATAAATTCAACATCCCCCGAGAATTCAACTCGGCTAAATCTTCAACAACAATACCAACAACCATGTTTACAACATCAATAATCAATTCGAAATGCATTCTAACGTTAGTAACTCTTCTCCACATATTTCGACAACATTCCAATTATGTTCAATTCAACTGCATATATTCAAACCAACATCAACGCTTACATATTCAAGTACTAATCCGAGAGCATTCAAACGAGATTCAAGAACACTTTAAACAACCCACACAATATTCAAGACAACCCAACCAAAACTCCATTTCACCCGAAACCACCCCAAACCCGAGAACAACAACACATTCCTCTCCAAAATTCATGAATTACACCAACAATCCACACTTTAATAATGTCATTCTCACAAATATGAAATCTACATTAAAATCACGTTACTTCCAAATCAGCCCACGACACTTACAATTTCAACTTGAATCACTAAACTTTCATTATCAACATAGAAACCACAACAACAACAACAACCAAAACACTAAAGAATATTAATTCATCCCTTGCCATACAAGATGACCCATATTCGACCACCACCCCAACACACAACTTTTATGATTCTCATCCATTTCAACACAGTACAACAACCAAACATGCTAAATAGAATTAATTCGTCACTCCTACACAACACACACTTACACGGCCACAAGCCATACACACGGCTCAACTTCAACATGCAATATTTCATGAGTTTCATCCATTTTTACATACTACAACATACACAAACCATCCATAACATATAAAAACAAGATTAAACCTTACCTTTTCTTCTTAACTTCACAACTTGGCTAGGGTTGTAAATGATGAAAACGAGAGGTTTGTTGATTCCAACAACAACTCCACGTTAACAAGGACCCTTCAATGGTTGGGATTGCTAGAAGAAATTATTTTTTTGATGGAGATTTTTGGACCTCAAATTTTCAAGCCATGGCCGAATGGTCTTCAACTTTTTTTTTCTCCAAGCTTCTCAATTTTTCTTAAGTGTGGAAGATGAATTCAACTTCAAATCGTACTTGAACCCTAGTAATTTTTCCAGCGGGCATTCCAAAGAATCTTCGTAGATGTCTCTATAAATGTTCAAGGTGGTCCTCACCTATTCGGGATTTGATGACGACGTCATCCACATACACCTCAATTTCTTTGTGCATCATATCATGAAAGACAACGGTCATCGCCCTCATGTAAGTAGCGCCGGCATTCTTGAGTCCGAAAGGCATTACCCGATAATGATACACTCCCCACGGTGTGATGAATGCCATTTTTTGAGCATCTTCTTCATCCATCAATATCTGATGATAGCCTGCGTAGCAATCCACAAAAGATTGTACCTCATGCTTGGCGCAGTTATCAATGAGTATGTGAATATTTGGGAGCGGGAAATTATCCTTTGGGCTAGCGCGGTTGAGATCACGATAATCCACACAAATCCTTATTTTCCCATCTTTCTTTGGTACCGGAACTATGTTCGCTAACCATGTCGGGTATGGTGTCACCTCAACGACCCCTGACTGAATCTGTTTTTCTACTTCTTCTTTAATTCGAATGCTGACATCGGGCTTAGGCTGCCTGAATTTTTGTTTCACTAGGGTGAACCCTTCGAGGATTGGAAACCTATGGGCAACAATATTCGTACTCAGACCTGGCATATCGGCATATGACCAAGCGAAAACATCTTCATACTCTTTCAGTAGGCTCCGGTACCCTTCTTTCTCAGCTTCCGTCAAGTGCACACTTATTCTAGTCTCCCGCACCAACTCCTCACTTCCTAGATTAACTGCTTCTGTTTCCTCTAGGTTTGGCGTGGGTCTGTTCTCATATTCTTCTTCGACATCTATCAACCCTTCCGGTTCAGTTATCTCTTCCTCTTGATCGTCATTTTGTTCATCGTCATTTTCACTTGCTTTGTAACATGTCATGACATTATTTGTGGCCTCTGTATTATTACTGTAAAACAAAATAACATGGTTATTAATCATGTAAAAGCAATCTTAATTATGTATTGATATAAAGTTATATTATATATATACTTATATAGGTGAAGTAAAACGATTTTGTTTTATCACAAACTTTGAGGCATTTTCATTGAAATTTTAAAAGGGAAGTACAAACGGTGGTCCTGACTCAGAATGGAACATCGAGCCATTTCCTGTTATTTAAACAACATGTAAAAATAAGAAAACATGAAAAGGCGATAAGCCGGGCCTCAAAGCCGACTTTCGCCGTTTTTTCTGAAAATGAGCATTCTTTCTACCGCAGAGTGAACAACGGGGTAGAAGTCCATCCACATATTGTCTCTCCTGGTTCAGCAGGGCGAATCTCTAATGCTTCAAAGCATTCTTCAATGATGGCTGCGCATTCTCCTTCCCAAAGCAGCGTCCTCAAACCCTCTTCTGGATCTTCGCCGTTGTGGCTCAATGGGCATGTAGTGAAGGATTGGTAGAGATGAGGGAATGGTTTTCTCATTTCAACGGGACCTCTCGGTCCATACTCTGCTTCCTCTTCTTCTGCTTGACATGGCTTGTATCCAACCCCAAACCGGTACTTCCCGTGTTTGATACTTACTGGTTCTCTGATTCCTTGTAAGTTCTTTCCCAGACCTTTCCCGGGTTCAAACCCATTCCTCATCATAGTTGTAGCAACCATCTTGTAGACCAGTGGCATAGGGATATCTTCATCATCTCCCCTACAACCTATCATGGCTAGCTCAACAGTGTGAAAATCAGCGCCCGCTAGTGATCTCTCTATGACTGGCACAGAGTTATCTGGATAATTGTGGACACTTCCTTTGCCGTGAATCATGACTTCTTGATCATCCCATATGAATTTGAGAGATTGGTGTAACGAAGATGCTACAACTCCGGCGGCGTGCAACCAAGGTCGGCCCAACAATAGGTTATAGCTTGTTTTGATGTCCATGATGACAAACTCCACTACGAACTCCGCGGGGCCTATTTGTATGTGTAAATCTATTTCTCCAATCGGGTCGCTGGTTGCACCATCATAAGCTTTTACGTTGGTCCGACTCTGGCGGATTTTACCAATATCATATCCGAGCTGTTTCAGAGTCGTCACAGGGCATACATTCAGCCCAGCTCCCCCATCAATCAGTACTTGTGGAATAATTTTGTCACGGCATTTGACTGTTATGTGCAGGGCTTTATTGTGGGACTTCCCCTCCCTTGGTAATTCATCGTCAGAGAATGACAACCTATGAGCTCGCACAACATACCCCACAATTTCGGCCAATGTTTCGCTTGTGGTGCCGGCAGGTACTTGGACTTCATCCAAGGCTTTCATCAAGGCCAAACGATGTTGGGATGAACTGAGTAGTAGTGACATTACCGATATCCTAGCAGGAGTTTTATGCAGGTGCTCAACAATCGAATAATCCTTGACCGGCATTTGCCTCCAGAAATTTTCAGCTTCACCTTCAGTTATTGGTTTCTTCTGAGGGTTTTCGCGACGAGGCGCTTCGGGCACAGGTTCTTCTGGGGCATAACACCTTCCTGACCTGGTCATACCCTGAACCACAACAACTATTTCTTTATCTTTGTTGATCATCATTTGGTGCGGTGGTTTGATCACAAAGGGTTCATTCTCAATTGATCCTGATGTTCTGAGTATGAACGGTTCGTTGTGAACTCGAGCAACTGTTGAGGAGTACTTGAGCACGAAAGGTTCTCTTTTGGCTATGGCAGATATCTCAGATCCCTTTGTCAGAGGGTCTACCACTTCTTCTCGCTCTTGTAGTGACAATGAGGCGACAATGCTCTCTAATCCTTCAACATCTGGACGAATTATAGTTGGGCTTTCTTCCCACTCATCACCTCTCTCTATCATGTGAATTTGGTTCCCTCCATGCTTTGGGAGCGGATTTGTGTCCACATTTGGAGGTGTTGGCTCTAAGATGAGCTCACGATTGTCAATCATGTCCTGTAATTTGTGTCTCGAGTTTATGCAATATTCGGTGGCATGGCCAGCTTGGTTAGAATGATAGGCAGAAGTGAGATCCGGCCGTACCATCGATCAGTGGGGTTAGCAGGTTTAGGTGGGACGACACTTACTCGCCCAGCATCCCTTAGCTTGGCAAATAGACTTGTCCTCGATTCTGGCAGAGGGTGAATGCTCTCATAGGTTTCCTTTGGGGCGCCTCATAGTTTGCCCGCGTAGGCTGGTTCTGGAAAGTCCTATTTTGTGGAGCTTGGTTATCGGGTGCTAGCATTATATAATTTGGTCGTGGAGTTCGGTTGTTTGGTGCTGGTATTTGATAGTTTGGTTGTGGGGCTTGGTAGTCGGGTTGTGCGTAGCACACGGTCATTGGGCTATATTAGGGTGAGGTGATTGTGTAGTTGGTTGGTGGAGGTGATTGGTAGTTATCTGGATTTTTGTGGATTATTTCTTTTCCTTGGTTTTTTGGACTAGTAGTTCTAGAAACACAGGCGATGTCTTCTCTTTTCTTTTTGCCACTCATGGTGCCCGTCGCACCTGATCTGTTTAGTACACTAACAATCCTGCCGGTTTTAAGGCCGTCTTCGATATCTTCCCCCACAGCAACTATATCTGCGAAGGAACTCCCTTTCATGGTTATCATTTTATCAAAGCAATCGGCTTCTTGGTATCGTATGAATGCAGCTACCAGCTCAGCTTCAGTCATAGGAGGTTGTACACGTGCCGCTTCATCTCTCCAGCGACTAGCATACTCTCGGTAGGTTTCAGTTGATTTCTGACGAATTTTCTCCAACGAGAAGCGATCAGGTACATTTTCCACATTGAAGCGGAATCTTTCCATGAACGAACTCGCCATTTCTTCCCATGTTTTCCACCGGCTAATATCTTGAGAAATGAACCATTCCATAGCTGTCCCTGACAGACTTCGACTAAACAACCTCATAAGCAGGGCTTCATTTCCGCCACTTCCGACCAGCTGATCGCAGTAAGCCCTTAAGTGGGCTCTAGGGTTGCCCGACCCGTTGAAATGATCAAATTTGGGAATCTTAAAGCCTTCAGGCAGGCCTAAATTCTGGATGGATGCACAGATCAGAGTACCTCAACCCTTCTTTCTTTTTGGAGCCATGCTCCAGCTCGGCAATCTTCTTGCCCATCTCTTTCTCTATTTTGTCTATTCTTGCTTCAAAGAACATTTCCATATTTTCCAATTCTAGCGAAGAGTCAATATGGGTGACATGCTCTTGAAAAGTGACATTTGGTTGTACGGGATGAGTCACCGGAACTCCTGTTGCCCGAGGGGCTTGATAAGCATTTGCGTTTGTTGCGCGAACCGGTGTTTGAAATGCCGGGGTATGGTGGGAGGAGCTCCCCACATGGGTGGTATTTTGGCGTAGTGGAGTCTGGAAGGTGGCCCCAGTTTGGGTTTGAGGAAAGTGATCGGGAATTGGTAAATCCAGATTTGGGAAAGTGGGTGGAGGTCTCCTAGCCTCAGTATTAGTAGTGTTTTCTTTCTCGGCCCTTAGACGGTCCGCCTCTTCTCTGGCCTCAGCCAATTGTCTCATCAGTAGACTGACAGCCTCTTCCAGAGGCATTCCGGCTATGTCCGCGGTTGGGGTACCTTCTACTAAAGCATTTATGTTTGGTGGTGGAGTTTCAGGCATGTTTTCTTCTTGAGGGTTTAAGGACGCTGCGGCAGCTTTTGATCGAGTGATTGGTGCCAGCGAATCGACCCCTATCTATAAGAGAAAACAACTCAAAAGCTTTCAAGTTAGCGTTAGGCTTAAGCACGAAACACAAAATATCACGTTGTTTGCAGTTTATAGCACATAGAATCATATACTTTGTTTTAACTCCTTGATTGATTCACATTCCAGGGTTTTTTGGTCTGATTTGCGGTAAATAGTTTGTATGGTTGATTTGCTTCTACCCATCCTATACTAAGGGGGATTTAAATTTTTATTATAAAAGGACCGAGTCTTAAATAGACTGCCTACGTATCCCACCAAAGGGAAATCAGGTCCATCCGTAGTTCAGGCATACACAGAAAAGTTTTTCCTATGCTACCCGAAACTTAATTTTTTCTACCCTGACCAGGCCTTATATAGGCTTCCCACGTATCCCCAATGGGACATCAGGTCGGCGTGGTTCCATTTACATAAAAAGGGAAAGGGATACTTTATCTTATTGAAAGCAGTAAAGGGATACTTATGTTTTTCTACCCAACCATACTAAGCAAGTCTTCATTGTCTTCTTCGTCTTCATCTTCTATCCTTGTCTTCCTGCGACAATCCAAACATGGCCTTCATTCACGAGGTGTTCTAGTTCGAGCTTGAAGTCTACACACTCTTCAATGTCGTGGCCGGGGCGGCCATGGTGATATAAGAAAATTCTATCTTCCGAGGACCCTGGGTGACCCTGGCAGATCTGGGGAACTGCCCTTATCTTCTTCACGCTGCATAGTAAAGAGTGAATCCTGGCATATGACTCCTCAAATTTGGAAAAATCACTTCTCCAGAACCTGACCTTCGATATCCTTTCTGGGTGATTTCTTCTTTGGTCATGAGTCAGGAAAGAGTGGGGCCCCCACAGTTGGCTAATCCTCCCCTGATCAATCCATTGGATAAGCTTTCTTTCTAATGCTACGCACTCATTGGCGGTATGACCTGATTGACCTCGGTGGTAGAGGCATTTTCTGTAACCCATAGAAGGAGCGCATGGTGGTAACAGGTTTGGGCTTTGTGCGTACACCCCAATGTTCCCCAAAGTTTCCAAAAGTTCTTGTTTTGACAGTTCTACTGGTGCACCCCAGTTGTGTGATCTTGTGCCTTTAAGAACAATTGTGCATGACACAGGAGGCTCCTCGAGTTGAGAGTCGCGTGGGTCTCCATAAGCTTTCAAGTTGGGGATAAGTAACTCGTCTTCTCCATATGGTATGGGGTCAAGCCCTTCTTGTTGGCTAAGTGGGATATAACTCCCAAGCGGTGCTTCAGGCGTCTTCCCCCATTTTACCCGATTGGCGGGGTGTTGTTTTGTTAGTTCCTCAACATAAGCTAGGAGAGTTTCTGCTTCTTTCATTTTCTCATTGGCCGCCTTAGTGGTTTGTACAGCCTCTTTCATTCTGGCAGTGGCTAAGGCCATTCTTTCATCCCATTGTCGGTTTTTCTCACTCGCTGCTTCTGTGCCCTCGTCGTCACTGACTAGGTTGACGTAGGGCGAAGTTGCACTCATGCTGTCCGGAGTCTCCATTTCCTATTAGCAAATCAACCTTTTAAAAGTGGATCTAAATTTGTTTTGATGGTTATTTTTTCTTGGTTTTTCTTTTGGGCAGTGGCCGGAATGTGGACCAATCAAGAATTTTGACAATGTATATGATTTTTCACACAAAGCAGTTATATCAAGTAAGCATTTAGGCAATATATAATTCGCTTTCCTATACCTCGTTGCTCCGAGGCTACTAACGTATGAAGCAAAATTGTGCCATATGTAAGATAAATGTATTGTTCCCAAAAAATAAAATCCTTCCTTTTCATTAATGATATTTTCCCAAGTGGGATTACAAGGCTTTTAAAGTAAATGCAGTAATCAGGAAAAGTCCACTTCACGGACAGAAATCTGCTCTCTATCATCTCGCGCCTTCTTGGCCCTCCGAAGGGCAGTCTGAATGGCTACATGTGCTGGCATCAATGTTGTCCCGATCCATTGACCCCTCTGATCATCCGGCAATGATGTCCCCGTATCTATGGTTTCCTTAACAAAAGTGTCAAGCCATTCCAAGCTCTTCAATGAAGCATCTGCCTCGTCTGTCAAGCTCTCAATTATCTTCTGATCATATTCTATCTTTGCTTGATGATCCATTTCTCTTCCTTCTACTCGCCGTTTCATTCTCCTAACTTGGATGGCATTCGCAGCTTCCCTATCTTTGGGGAATTTGTACAGATATGGTCCTGGAGGTCAGCTAACTCAACCCTAAGCCACTCATAGTAATTTTCATCATGACTTGGATTGTTTGGATCCTTATCCAACTCATCTTCTCTTATTACATTCTTCCAATCTTTCTGAGCATCTTTTATTCCCTCGATGCGACCTTCTTCATAATCTCGTACAAACTCTCCCATATTACCCACACTTGGGATAACTTGTCTCATACCAAACTGTCTAAGAACTCTCAATGGCGCGTAGGGTCTGATCCCCCTAATGCCCATAAGTGGTAGGTATGGACGCCTACGGCTTTTAACACAAACAGCTTTGGAATGAAAATCAGGTACCCTCCATCTGATGTGTTCTTCTCTCAATCTGGAAAAGATGTGAGCCCATCCTTTTTTATCCTGAACCCCGCAAGGCATAGCAGCAACTCCCAAATCATCCTCTCTTAGGGCCGGATCTCGGCGAGTAGGTAAGCCATTCCTATCCAAATGCTTAAGTATCCACCATTGGACTAAGAGGTTGCACCCTTGGAAATAATAGTAATGGTCACGACATTTTCCCAAAGCTCGGTATATGTCTGATAGGATAATAGGGGTGATGTCAAAATATTTGGTAACCCCATTTGTTGTGACTCCCCTAAGAACAACATGGGCAACAAAGACAACCCGGGTGTCAATAGCCAGTGAGGCATTTTGTGGAAAGACCATGGTTCCTAACAAACAAGTGATAAAGGCTAGTGTTTGATTGGCTTCCCAGGATTGGGGTGATGAAAACTCAAGGATGTAGTTCTCGTACCCCTGTTTGGATGAATACCTCCCATATAACTCTCTAAAGGCTATAGTGGGTCCTTGCGCCCAATCGGCTTTGTTGACAGCAAACATGTCTTTGATTTCTTTTGGGGTAGGTTTGTGAGGGATAAGGATATTTTGTGCCAGTTTCTTTTTGGATCTGTTAGCACTTCCTACACTCTCCAGAACATCTCTAATCTCTTCCAAAGTGGGAGTCATCTCTATTTCTCCGAATCTGAACACCATTCTGTCGTTATCCCAATATCCGGTAATGATCTCTAGCAGACCCGGATCCCCGATCATATTCATTAATGAAGGCAGATGCCCTACACAACTCTTAATTTCTTTCTTCTGATCATTAGTCAAGCCCTTCCACCATATCACTAAACCTGGTGGCGGAGCCACAACCATATCAAACTGCACATCATGAGTCATCTGCAAGACAAAACACTGTTAGTTCCCCGCCCCCAGGAACAACAATTTATTTCACATTCGGCACAATAATGCTTCCAAATAGCAAATAGTGGGATGCAGTGTTTTCCGATTTTCACACCGTCTAAACACAGTAGGGTGTCTTTCCTGTCCGATTCAGGTAGGTCTGAGATACCCAAACCGGTCTATGGTCAATATGCGCTATATCAGTAAGGATTTGGCTTCGCTCTACGCTAATTATTCTAGAGTGGTTTTCAAACGAATGACATAGGTTACCCAAGCGGACAAGCTGGGGGTGGGTTCTCTAAGGCTGTGGGATGACCGCATACCCACTCGACCTTAGAGACCTCCAAAGAATATATTAAAGGTTTTTTAGTGAAGGTATGACCGCAGCTCATCCCGCGTCGTCATCCTTTGGACAAAATAAAAATAAATGCCAGGAGTGGCGGAGTATGCATGCATGAATGACAGTTATATTTTGCGAAAATTTAAACACATAAACAATTTATATCACGTAAGGCAAACAATATTGGAACCCTTATGGTTAGAACCTTAGATTGTCCCCAGCAGAGTCGCCATCTGTAGCGGGCGTTGGGAATTCTAAGTTTAACCGACTCGCACATACCTCATAAAAGGAGGGAGGTGTCCCGGGGAAGTACGGTTGTGAATCGTACCGGGAAAGTCGAAAAAACCCGCCAACCACTTAATGGTGCTCTAAAGGATACATTTTAGAGTCGCCACCTAATTTTTAGGAAATTAGAAAAATCAGTTCGAAAAGGGTTCATTTAAAACTATTATTTAAAAGAAACCTAATCTACCAAAGTCTGGGTAAGGGTTCTGGTGATCCCCGGGGAAGGTGTTAGGCACCCCAGTATTAAGGATCCGCTCAATTGCGGTTTACCTAATGGTTCTAATAGTTTACCTTATGATTATAAATTATTTTTTGACAAAAATTGCTTAAGTCTAGATTTCCGCAATAAAAGAGTGTCATTTACATGCAAGAAATTCATTTTTTAAGAAATCGTCGAAGTATAATTCTGCTCAAAATTGAGCGTGGGTGTCGGACTTGAACACCTAAGCTAATACCCGAAGGCTCTTAGCCTAGGTAGGACTCTACGTAAGTCCACCCAAAAAGATTTTTGAAAAAAAAAGTATTTTAAGTTTATGGAAATAGTTTTATAAAAATAGTTTTAGACATACTATTATACTATATATATACTGTAATTGGTTATACTAGGTTATTTATTTTTAATCTATCAATCATATTCTATACTTAGCCAAATTTTAATCCATGTTTGAACGAGTTTTATATATATTTACGCAAGTTTCAATATATCCAGAATCGGCCCATAAGTTTTAAACAGTCCAGGACGGTCCCAGGCAGTCTCAGTCCCCAAAGTTTCAATAATGTCAATTTAGCCCATCAATCTTCCCAAATACAGCGTTCTAAGTCCAAAAGAGTCTTGGTCCATTTTTATCCGATTTCTACCCGAGTTTGAATTTAGTAAAAGATCAGTTTTAGCGACTCTAAATTGTATGACAATCATATAAGGGTTCCAACATCTTGAATTTAAAGGCACAAATATGAATTTAAATTGCATAAAGTAAAGAGTAAGGATTTTGGGCCGACCAAGCCCAAACGAAAGTATTATGCAAGTTTGTCCCTAAGTCCATACGTATGCTCCATTTTGCTCCGAATTCGTTCGACTCGATCTAGATACATTAGTGGGCCTCGTGGGGGGCCCACCAACGGGTTTGGATGGACAAAGATACAACGAGTATACAAGACATTAGAATACACTCATAAATTAAACTAACTACAAAAAATTAAAGCCTAGAATAATCATTACATAGCCAAAAATGAATCACAACATTATTGGGCCAAGCCCATTTATTATAACTGACAACATAGATAATCAGACGGCCCAAGTAAAAACAGACTCAAAATAGTAGTAATACTAAGTCAAGCATGGAAACGCGGATAACTGGATCAAGCCCAAGCCATTTTTCTCATAAAAAATTTCCTAAGTGTCGAAAGGGTGGTATACATGATATACTATACTACCCCATTTTTCTAATTAAAAGTCGTTATATACACTAGATATACATCAAATATACATTCAATGGAGAGCAACACCTTATTGGCATACCCTCCAAATATACTTGATATACATCCCACTTAATCATTTCAATTCCCAAAAAATCAAAACTAGAATAGAACCCCCAGAAATTTCATTTTTTAACCCAAATTTTGGACTTCTAATGGGTTTTAAAGGCATAGGGGGTCTCTGAAAGTTAACAAGACTAATCAGTGGTCCACGACACTCAAAGAAGCTACTATAGTTCATTTGGATTCAATCTAAGGTCTCAGCACTGATCCCAGGATGCAAACAGAGGTCTAGGGAGGTGTCAAGTTATAAACCAAGTAGGGTAAAGTATCAGGAAGTTGCAAGTAACACAGAAGCCACAACAGTAAGAACAGAAACCATAGAGGATTTATTGTGATAGGGGGCAAACAACAACAATGCAGAGAAAGAATAGAGGAAGATCATGTCACACCAAGTCAAAGAAGCAAACAAGAAAAGGCATAGATGCTATACTGGTTCCCAGAAGTGAAGCCAACAAATGCACACAAAATCTAGGCTACTTGAACTCTTCTTGGGTCAAAATAGACTACAAATCTCACAATTTTCATGTTTTAACTAATTTTCCCCCTAGACAGTCTCAAATTCATTAAACAGGTTTAGGACTGATCATTTTTTATCTTCCTATGCCTAGCAAAGTTCAAGAATGACAAGACAAGGCAAACAGGCAAACAAACAAGTGACTAGGCCAGTCTTAATCGAAGCATGTAATGTTAAATGATTTCCAGGAATTCATCTTGTAGATCATTCTTAAGTTAATTAATGGCAAAAATCTTTTTTTTTTTAGTTTCATTCATGTCAAAATAAAGGGTCACAGAATCAAGTAGCAGATCTAGGTGGCTTCTCCTAAACCAATGTTAACTTTAAGTAGGTCTGGGCCATATCACAGATTTGTGCTATTTTTTCAGGCTCCCAAGTTCTAGTTTTAATCCCCTCTTAAGTTGCAAAGGTCACAAATAATCACTTAAGATCACTTTAGCACATATCCAGTCTTATAGGAAACATTGCAGAGCTTTAACATGACAGTTTTAACTTAGTTTCAATCCCAGAATTAAACAGATAGGTCCAAACACCAATGCAGAATTAAGCAGGATTTTTATTGAACACACAGAGTAATCAAGACAAGAATCAGCAACAAAGTATTGATCCATTTTAGACTAGTTGTAACCTTAAGCAAGTCCAAACACTAAGTAAACAAGTCTGCAAGTTCAGCAAGCATTCCAGGTTTTAGTCAAGTTTTATGATGATCAACTTCTAACCATTTCAAGTCCCTAGAATCACCCTAGCACATAACAAGTATAACAAGCTATCAACAAAGTCTCTAGGACCCTATAAGTTGGTTCTATTTCCTGAATTTACACAAAAAAGAACCACATATACAAGTGAAGGTCTATGAAGATTCACCATAGGTGCATGAATGTTATCCTAGGTCTTTGACAGTATCAGACATAGCTCAAGCAAATAGGGGAGGTAAGAACACATATGAGGCCACCTCAGATTTCACAAGAAAATAATAAGAGGGAGGTATGTTTCAAAAGCAAGTGTCATACTCAGTCCTTTAAACAACTTTTAGTCCTTGTCTAGGTTCTTTTCACCAAGTCCATTACATGATCATATCAGGTAAAGAGAACTAGGTAAGCTATAACAATTCCAAGTATGAATACAGATCATAAGTGATAAACCAGTCATGAATATTGCAGATAAGTAACCAACACAACACTATACAAGACCAATGGTTTGTAAGCCACAAGCAAATCAGAGGTGAAAGGAAACTTCAGATAGAAATGGTGACAGGTTTCAAAAAAAATCTGAAAAAACTAAGACAAAAAGTGTTCATAGCACTGTCTTAGGTGCAGGGGATGGTTCAGTAAACAAAAATGAATTCCAAAAAATCAACAAAGGCCAAGTTGCTAACATTACAAGGAGGTTAAGTGCAAACAGGATCATCTAAGTATGGTTTCAGCTTCTAAAATTCATTTTTTAGTCTTCAAGTGATTACACCAACATGAGGGGATAGCATGGCTATGGTTGATCATGACATAATGAGAGTTTGAAACACATAGGGTAATTAGCTTAGTCACTTAGCAGAGAGAGAGCAACATGTCAATCACAGAAAACAAGAAGATTCAGGAATCACAAGACACTAATCTTCTTCCTATCCCTCTCATTCCCAATCTTAAACAAAAGACACAATTTTACTATAAACCTTCACTTTGCCCTTTCACAGCCAATTTCTAGGAGAAAACAACACATATAATACTTCTAGATTACAAGTCAACTAGTGAGCAGGTTATGAGTCTCATAAAAATCAATTTTAAAGCATCTCAACTATCATTAATATATTACTGTCAAAGAGATTTGGAAAGAGCCATTTTCACATTGTTTAGAGTTAAATAGATTCAAGAGTGAGCCTACTATATAGGCTAAGTGAAACCAGTAATCGCAAAGGCATAGACATCAAACTTAAAGCTTTTTTCAAAGGCACAGAGATAACTATAAAGGTTTTGCAGCCTACTCTTCAAACCTTTAAAACCAAACAAAGGTCTTGTTTTACACTTTTAGAGATGCCAATTTTTATTCAGTTTTAGTCTTAACAAGAGGAAAGTGTGACTGTACATTAGTCTTACACGTAAAGCAACACATAGATCAATATAATGAGTAAGGACAGTCTCAAACCAAACCATAAGTCACAAAAAATACAGAAGAAATAGCAGGATCTTAGGTTCAAAAGCATTTTTAGGTCATTACTAGTTAGAACAAGATTCCAGACACATAATCAACCTTGACTTAGGCATATTTAACAAAAAGATCTTTACATAGAGTTTTAAAAGTCTAAGTTACAATTAAACAATCTAAACAAGCATAACACTACATCATATAACCATTTAGACATTAGATATGCAAAGAACAGAATTTAAACAAGACTAAAGCCATTATACTTCAATAAAACAGTCAACAGACCCATAACAAAGTAACAAAAGAGAGCCAATAAAGGTAAGGAAACAAGAGAATACCTTTTTAAAGGGCAACCTAAAGATCAAAGTAGGGGGTTGGAATCAAAACTTCAAACAACACTTGAAAACCTTTGATGACAAACCCTTTCTTCTTCAAAAATTCATGTCTTCTCTATGTATAAGGTAGATAGTAGTATATATATATATATATTTTTTTTTTTTGATAAAGAGGTATGTCTAGTATCAGTGGTATGCTTATATATGTATTGTATTTTGTAGGCTAGAACACTTAGTGTTATTTTTTAACTTAGGAATTTTTCCGGAAAGAAAGAGAGAGAGAGAGCCCCTTTCAGCAGCCATATGGCCTGCTATTTATAGTGATCCAATAGTGTTTAGGGGGCAAAGGGGTATAAAAATCCTTTTCCACCAATTCCCCCTCAAATCTTAAACCTTAAATTCAAACAATTCAAATTTTTGCAAAGGACAACAGAATTTTTCAAAAAAATTACCACAATTAGTACCATGACCAATCAGAAATGGTACACATCACACAATACAACAAAAATACAGCTTATTGTACCAAAAAATTTAAGCAAAAATCTCGTAAAATCAGAATCAACAGAATAGTACACCTAGTCATCAAATAGGACAAATAACAACGAATTTTAATAGTAAAATCATACAAAAATAGGATAGAAACCCTTAAACCATACCCAAATCGGGAAATTCCCCAATGGGTGTTTACTTCCATGTGATTGAGTGCACAAGATGGCTAAGGACTCGATTTCCCGCCCATGGCAACTCTATCGCAAAGAAAACCCAGGTAACATCCCCGAAAAAATGAGTCAATCGAGCATATGACGTAAAATTCGAAGGAAAATAAACCTGTAAATTACGACTACTCATGATTTTGGACAAAACACGTCGAAATTCCGGCGAGAATGGCCATGAAATCAGCCATGGAGGCGGAAACCTAGAGGTTCCATCAATATCGCCTGAAGAAGAGAAGTAAAGGTCGGGCCCGTCAAAATGAGAATGGGGGGTGAAAGTTTGACAAACTTTCACCCCCCTTTTTTTTAAAACAAATCCCCTCAAGCTTTTTAAAAGTTAATTTTAAAACCCCCCTCTTAATTTAGATTAATTAATAACTAAATAATATAAACCACGTATAACCAACTAAATAGTTATTTTAGGCTAATTAAAAATTTAAAAACTCGTAAATTTAGAAAATTAGCTTCGAAACGAGTCTAATATTGATATAGTTCCGGAGAATATTTAAAAGTGTGAAAAACGCGGTCAAAATGAGCAGTAATTCATACGTCATCTTGATTAACAATTTTCCCGAGCTAGACGGAGCGGGTTGTGTATCTTTTTTTAAACCAAATTTGTAAAAGTAAATAACTCGTAATTTCTTGTAATTGTTAATTTTATGAAAATAATAATTAAACGTCAGTTTTTGCAATTTTTTCGGGGTTTTTAAATTTTTTATTTTTTTAAGGGCGTCAGTACTCCGTCTTGGACTCGAAAAATATGAAAATTAAAATATATGTTCTACGCAGTGAAAATTAGGTGTCAACACTTAGCTTTCTTTTAAAAAAAACATTCCTCATATATATATATATATATATATATATATATATATATATATATATATATATATATATATATATATATAAATTAGTCTTCATGAACGTGTGTTCGATCCATAAACATTTTATATTGTGCGGAATGTGCGGCCCGATCCATATATCATATCATCATTATATATAAATATATGTATTGCCGCGGAACGAGTAGCCCGATCCATTTATCCATATTTCCCGCGTCTGGAACGATATCATAATATACCAATCGATCAGATGGCTATGCGTATATAATGCCTCGCCCTCTTTCCCATATCCCACACACACACACACACACACACACATATATATAGAGCCCAAATAAAAGCTACAACTCTATCGGAGTGACATAAGGTCGGTAACATCCGATTATATTATGAAATAATTACCATCGCTATATCTCACCTAGAAGGAACAATTATCATAAGGTGAGATCTACAACAATGAATAAAATTGAGAAAATCACGAAATAAGCTCAATAATCTCATAATAGCATTAAAATCATAAGCTTTGGAATTTCTAGAATTAAAGTCATCATCATCATGTTCATCATAGAAAACATCTCATCTTTAGCATCATAAGAAGCTTTTGAGAATCATGAACTTCTAACTTTTGGAAGTAAGAAAGTTATGAAAACATATATGGAATCATGACACAGGAATCATGCCTTTTGAAAGAAAGGGATTAGCCTTAACATACCTTTTCGGTCACCTTGATAAGATTCAACCTAAGGAAACTCGAAGAATTAAACAAAAATAAAGGAAAACTAAAGATAGATGAATAATTGGGGATTAAGGAGAATAGAGGATAGATACTTGACCCAATTAGTAATGAATCCTATAAGGCAAATCTAAGTATATGAAACTTAGACCTTCCTATTATGAATTCAACCAAAAGAACCAAAGCAATTTGAATCAATTAAAGACACCAATTGGAAACCACAAATGAGCAATCTAGATGAATTCAATGGATAAGCAAATTCACTTTGCAACAACGAAATCACACTTAGTGTGGGTAACCAAACAATCTATCTATTAACTAAAATCTTTCAATATTTGAGTTCACACAATATTCAAGCTAAGTCTTCCAAATGGATGAAAAGAACTATTTGTACTAATGCCAATTACACCAAAAGGCCCTAAAATGGCTCTTTTGCGAAAATACCCACATGGGTCTTCAATTGCATCCAAAGTCTCATAACTTGCAAGTATGACCTCCAACTGCAATCTTAGCCCCATAGTTGCACTTTTAGCCATTTTGCAACTCTTCCAATGCCAACTCCCAAACGTTGTAAACTTGAGAAGTCTTCTCTCCAATCTCCTCCAGGGCTTCCTTTTTCATGAACAAGGCATGCAACTCTTGAAGTTCTCTCGCTTGACTCCTAGTGAATGGCCTTGTGTTCGTTGGGTTCATATCATCCTCCCCTTCTTGGAGAAGATTCGTCCTCGAATCTAAAGGCATACCTATAACACAAGAGGAAAGATCACTCACATTGAAAACATTATGAACATTATACTCACTTGGCAAGTCAATCTTGTAGGCATTGTCATTGATCTTTTCCCTTTGAATTCCCCTCCTTGGGGTCATTTCCTTTTCG
>NW_026727787.1:0-30250 GCF_029784015.1 Lycium ferocissimum | reverse complement strand
CTTCCCCCGTTTGCACGACCCTTTAAAATTTTTAAAGGGACGAGTGTCCCCGAAGCCGGGGCCCCGGCCGGGCCGTGACAAAAGTGGTATCGAGAGCCGTTCGTCCTCGAATGTTTACGTACCGTGTCTAGTAGAGTCCCGTTTGTCGGTGTGTGGTGCACCACATCTATAAACGGAGGCTACGAGGCATTTAGGATGTTATCTTTCCTTCGATCTTAGATCGTGCGATAGAGCGTATTATCGATGACTCCTCCCTCACGAATTGTTGTGTTTTCAGCGATGCCTCCGAGAAAGGCGACAGCTGCCCAGAAGGGCAAGTCCACAGCGGCGGGAGAGACTAGCCGGGCCCGGATGATTACTAGGGCCCGTGCCCAGCCTGAGCAGGAGATGGTGCCCCCGTCGGCCAGTTCTGCCACCCCATCACCATCGTAGGGGGGCATAGGAGTGCCAGCCCCGGCAGTCGAGGTGGCTCCACCGCCCGCTTCCCGAGGTTCGAGTGCCCGAGCCTCCGCCTCCTCGGCCGGGGGCGAGGACGGGGCTATGAGGGGCGCCATTCACAACGCTATCAGATTGGTGGCGGGGCGGTTCACGTACATGGAGCAAGAGATGACCGTGCGGACGTACGTGATAGTCGAGGGCTCGCTATTTCTTGACATGTAATCCACCGGGTTTTCGAATCGAAGCCGAGGAGGACCCCCGCGAGTTCATTGCGGATGCGCCGCACGCCGCGGCTTATCGGCTTCCGAGACCGAGTCCGTTGAGTTGGCGTCGTATCGGTTGCATGATATAGCGCCTAATTGGTATGAGTCTTGGGAGAGTCCGTAGGTGAGGGAGCTCCTCCGGCCGTATGGGAGAGTTCACGAGAGGCCTTTCTTGGCCATTTTCTACCCCCGCAGACGAGGCGAGCCGGGTTTAGCTGCATTTTACATTTGAGGCGCGGAGCGTCGGGAGTATAGCCTTGAGTTTGATTCCCTTGGCCGTATACACGCCCTCGTATTGTGGCCGATATGGCCGATCGGGGCACATCGGTACGTGACGGGGTTCGGGATCGCGATCCTGATTGATAGCTGTATGGCGATGGCTTCCCAGCCAGGGATGGATATTGCCCGGGCTGTGCGCACGCCCGTGGGCATGGAGGAGCGACATCGAGGGCGTCAGCCCGACAGAGACTACGACAGGGGCCAGCCCAAGAGGGCTAGATCGACTGGCTACTCGGGGGAGTTTCGAGACGGGCAGCCTCAGCAGCGTACTGGGTATTCGTCCCAGCCAGCACAGAGTGCACCCCCACGGTTCCCGGGCAGGAGGTTTGACAGCACGGGGTATTCGGGGGCCGGTCCGAGTTCCAGAGCTTCGGGGTCACGCGCTGAGTAGGGTTTGAGCCGCACGAGGCCATCTATGCCGCGGTTGTCCTCGGTGCGGCGGCGCTTCCGGGGGAATGCCGACGAGCCACGGGTGCTTGTTTTACTTGCGGCCGTCACGGCCATGTTATGAAGGAGTGCCCGTATAGGGATGGTTCGTGTGATGCGTCGGTCCCGCCATCGGGTCGATTGTCGGTTCTTCCTCTTCGGCCTATGCGCCCTATGGGGCGGTGGTATACGGCACCAGCGGGCCGTGGTAGAGTCGCGGCGGAGCCCCGCCTTTAGCGGTCCATCGAACCGCCTATACGCATTGGCCATGAAGACGAAAGATCGGGAGGCATTACTGTGTGCGACTACGGTACACATGAATCCTTACTAGAATTTATATTCTTATATGTGCGTATCTGTTGTATAATTGTTGCTTAATAGCGGTAGACGAAAATACGAGGGTTGATAATCAAGCATTTATAAGTCATGGTGATTAAGGTATGTCCAGTGTCATTACGGATCTGGGAGTCTAGGATGGGAAGTAGAAACAACCATAGGTGACAAGTAAATATGTAGAATCGAGAGAGGGGTAAAATAGTAATTGTGTTATAAGGGCGTCTGGAAACCTGTCAAGACTTTACTTTACTCCAAATTACGTGACGAAGGTCATGCGGTGAGGTGAACGCGATTATACTAGCATTAGAGTATCGTATTTCATCGGAGTTCCGAGGTTAAGCGTGCTAGAGTAAGGACAATTTTAGGATGGGTGACCCCCTGGGAAGTTTCTGAAAGCCTTACAACTTCAGCCATAAGAAGCAAATGGGAAGCTAGAGTGGTCTAAAGGGACTTAGAATATACTGAGTAGGCGGAAATCTTAGGAGGCCACATAGGCCGGAGCGGACTAGATCGGGTAAAGAAAAAGAAGGTGCATCACGGCGCTAGAATTAGGGTCAGTTTGAGTAGTGTTTGGGGGATCTTTTGTGAGTGAGATGCTGGCAATTATATATGTGTATAGGTATAGGTCAGCATGTGATACCCCGTGTATGGCTATATTAGCGGATATACGCATTCCGGCAACCAATGTGACGGTCTATGGAAGGCATTAGTCGGACAGGACAACAAAGTTCGAGCGAAAAGAAAAATAAGTGGCATGAATGCCATAAGGCAATTTGATATTGTTTTTACTATAGGGTAAGCTTGGAAAGTACTAACATAATGATATTGGAAAGAGAAAGAAAGTGAGCGGATAATTGGTGAGGGAATCGGAACGTCGAAACAAAAGTGCAGCCTGACCGAGAGTGAAAAATGCAGACGTAAGGCAAATATAATCAGGTAATAATATAAGTACACCCCTAAAGGGGGGAAGCGGATACGAGAAATGCAAGTGCAAGGTAGAGACAACTAATACCACAACGTATTTGATACGGAGGCTTAGTCGGCGGGTAAGGATTCCTTGCCGAGACCAGTTAGCAAACAATCCAAAGAGCCAACAAAAGGGATAGGAGCTAGGACGGCAATTGGGATGGTGCCGAGAATTAGTTGGGGAGATTTTGAACGATATGATAGTAGAAAGTGGAGGTTTACAGGAAAGAATACGACAAAAGAATGATAACGGGTAACTTACAGTGACGTTGTGAAAGAAATACGACTATGCTGGATTAAAGGCTGAGATGTGGGCAATAAGGTTATTCGTTAATAATACTACGCCTTATGGAAAGCAAGAGGGAAAAATAGAAAAAACCTTCAATAATAAGAAGTGAGCGTAGTAGACGAGTGAGTAAAGGAAGAAAAGAGAGTACAAAAGGGTAGGCCGTAAGCGAATACTAGAACGGAAGGAATAGGTGGGATAGGGTGAATCAGGAGAAGAAAAGATCGTGACCGAGATTAAATGTACTTGATACAAGTTGTACCAGAGTAGTTAATGAGAGGAGTCTGGATTCAGTAATACCAGTGCAGTGATGATATTTTGGGTGCATTAAGGAAAGGTGAAGATGGGTTAAGCCATCTGCTGAGATAGGATTAAGTACGAAGGACATGATTATGATTGAACCAAAGACCTATTCCGATGCTGGTTGCAAGAGAAAGGGGCACTAAAAGAGTCTGAAGTAAAGATAAAGAAATAACACAGGATAATGTGTCTAGAAAGTTACAAGCCGAGGGAAGGAGGATTATAAGATGATTTGAGCAAAATGATCAAGCTAGCGGCTTATTAAAGAAAGAAGGGTGAATTTATACGCCGAATCATAACAGTTAACGGCCATAGAACAAGGATCGGCTGTTGGCATCTCAGAAATGACAGAACTTATATGACGGCGATCGGCGTCAACACATGGAACTCCAGATTGGCGAGTAGGTACGCTTGGAGATATCACCCTTGGAGGGTGTAACGAGATTCGATGAGAAGGAGAAGTTTGACTCGAGATATATTGGACCTTATTACAGTGTTTGTGAGGACAGAAGGGTGTGTAATAGGGACGTAGCTCCGCTAAGGTAGTGCGCCGAAACGATAACAGGGAGGAGATGACTTGAGTAGTTGAGAGGAGATGAAGCAGAAAATGTGGTTAACAAGTGAGATTGTGCGTTATGGCGCTAAAGGAACCCCAAGGCCCTTGTAAGACCCTACGGGACTAGTTGAACATTCGAGGACGAATGTTCTAAAGGGGGGAAGGATGTTATATCCCGTATTTCGTACGTCGGGATAATCCGAGTCAACCTCGATAAGTTAAGGACAAGACTATCCCGGGATGTGAAGTCGAGATTTTAACCACAATCGTGTTTTAAGATATAAGTGTACATGATATTGTGGCATGGAAATATTAAGGAAACATTTGGGGTCAAATGTTATTTTTGGAAAGTAATAAGTTCATGAAAAAGAAAAAAAATAAAATAAATAAAAGACCATGTGGCCGGCCACATGAGGTGTGGGCCATGGCCACATGGATGGTTAATATAAGTGAATCAAAGATGACTAATTAGTCATCTTCAAGACTCCCACCCTTAGAAATTTCAAGAACATTGGAGAGAAAAGAACAAGCAACCACACGGCCATGACCATGAAAAATTGAGGTCCAAAAATTGATCACCAAAAAATATTTTCTTCTAGATTTTCTACTAATTGGAGGGTCCTCTACAATGTGGAGTAGTTGTTGGAACAAACAAAACGTTCTATCTTGCAAAACAACCTCCTAGCCGAGTGGAAGAAGTGGAGTGAAGAAGGTATGGTTCAATCTTCTCTTTTATATGTTATAAATGGTTTGTGGATGTTGTAGTATGTAGAAATGAATGAAATTCATGAAATATGGATGTTAGAGTGAAACCGTGCATATATGGGTGTTGGCCGTGTGTGTGTGTGGTGTGTAGGAGCAATGGATTAATGGTATTTAGCATGTGTGCATGTTGTTGTAGTGTGTGTAGGAATGGATGGAAATCATGAAAATGGCATGTTGATGTTGTAAGCGTATGAATGATGTTGGAACCGTGTATATGTAGTATGTATGCCAAGAATGAATTAATTTTATTTAGCGTTTGGTTTGTTGTTGTCGTGTGGATTCTATGTTGATAATGAAAGTTTAATGAATCAATTTGAAGTTGTGATGGTTGTGGGCTGATTTGGAAGTCAATGTAACTTTTATGTAAATTTTATATTTAGGATAATGACATTGTTAACATATAGATTGTTGATGTAGTTTATGAGTTTTGGAAGAAGGAAATATGTTAGTGTTGTTCTCGGGTTTGGGGAGGATTTCGGGTGAAATGGAGTAGTGTTTGGATTGTTGAAAATATTGTGTGAAGTGTTTAAAGTATTCTTGAATATTATTTGAATGGGTTTGGATTAGTAATTGAATGTATGAGCAATGAATATTGGTTGGAATATATGCGGTTGAATTGAATACAAGTGAATGTCACTGCATTATGTGAAAGAAGGCTATTAATGTTAGAATGTGTTCTGAATTAATGGTTGATGTTGTTGGAATCTTTGTTGGTATGGTTGTTGATGAATTTGGCCGAGTTGAATTCTCGGGGCGTTGCATTTACAAGTCTTTGCCCAAATTTCTGTAGAATTTGGTGTTTGTTTGGAATCGGGTTCCTAAATACCTTTAGCTAATGTTAGTATTTAATAACGTATTGTAGATTTTGGAAAGTCCACGACGTAAGTTTGGATTAGCTTGGAGAGCGGACGAGGTATGTAAAGCTCACCCTTTCTTCTTTGGCATGTCTTAGTGTAAATAGGCTATGACACGAGCTTCGAGGTAATTCCACTCCTAGATTTCGAGTACGTTATGTTTCATATTCGCTTATTGATGTTAGCATTCTTAATATGGTCATGCTATGGTCTTTATGCCCTTTTTCATGAATGGATTTCAAAATTGCCTAAAAGTTTTGCCTTCAAAAGAGTTTTGTTCCTAAACGACTCGAAACTACGAACGTCGTAACTTTCGTAGATGGAACCGGATTGCTTTGAAACGTCCGTAGAAGGTTTGGTAACGCATAATGATGTTAACTTTTGGGCGGGCCCGGATCGTTGATGCATATCCGGGTTCCCGAGGTTTACTTTTGTATAATCCTAACAACTTGTTTTTTTGAAAGAACTTAACACGACTTTCCGTTTGGACTTTCGAGCGTCGGCTACTTACTATTTCATTGAGGCTATGATGATGATTTATGTGCATGTGGTCTCTCACTACTCTGCTCGTGCGAGCTGTTGCTATTTCTTTCACTGCGTCCCGGACCAGGGCATGTATTCGTGCACTTCCACGCATTATTCACCGCGTCCCTCACTAGAGGGCGAGGCACGTTATATATATATATATATATGATGATGACGATGACGGGGGGGGGTGGCCAGATGGCATATGATGATTATTCACCGCGTCCCTCACTGTGAGAGGGCGGGCACGTTACATGTACATATATATGACGATTTTACTTACCGCGTCCCTCACTAGAGGGCCAGGGCATGTTATGTTTGCATATGTTCAAGATGATTTTCTATTTATGTCACTCAGACCATTTATGATTCTGAAATACATGATTTACGTTTCAAGGTAAGCTTTATGAGATTCTGGTTATTGTACTACTTTTCTGTTTTCTTTAGTTCCGTACGATTCAGTTTACTGTGTTTCATGCTTTACATGCTCAGTACATATTCCATACGACCCCCTTCTTCGGGGCCGCGTTTTCATGCCGCGGGGGGGCAGGCGATACTCGTTTGGGTGAGCCGCCGATTAGGATCCCTACTCACCATTGTGAGAGCTCCCTTGTCCGAGCCCGTGTTTTGGTACGCCCTCTTTGTTATACATTCGTACATATTTGTTCGTGGCACGGCGGGGCCACGTCCCGTCATATGATTCTCGTTATTACTCGTAGAGGTCCGTAGACATGTATGTGGGTTATGGGTAGTATTGTTCGATCGTGTGTGTTCGTATATTATATATATATATATATATATATGTATGATATATATATATATATGTATGTGTGATGTCGTGCCTTTCTGTACGCATAAGTTCTTGTTCTGTTTGCTACGATCTGATTATAATTAATAGGTGGGTACGAGTGTCCAGCTCGGGCACTAGTCACGGCCTACGGGGCTGGGCCGTGATAATATTCTACGGGCATGTGCGTTAGACTTTAGAGGTAACTGGGATGATCATTTGCTGCTTATTGAGTTTTGGTATAATAATAGCTATCATTCAATTATCCAGATGGCCCCGTATGACCCGTTATAGGCAAAAGTGTAGATCACATAGTTGATTGTTCGAAGTGGGGAAGACTAATTTAGTAGGGTCAGATTTGATTCAGCAAGCAGTGGAAATGGTCAAGTTTATTCAGGATCGATTATTGCCAACTCAGAGTCGCCAGAAGTCTTATGTAGATAATCACTGACAAGACTTAGAGTTCCAGGTTGATGACTAGGTATTCTTGAAGGTGTCTCCTATGAAAGGTATTATGAGATTTGGTAAGAAGGGTAAACTTAGTCCTCAGTATATTGGACCTTGCAGGATTGTACGAAGAGTGGGCCAAGTGGCCCATGAATTAGATTTATCTCTAGACATAGAATCAGTCCATCCAGTCTTCCATGTATTCATGATTTGCAAGTGTATTGGAGATCCATCAAGAATTGTACCCGTTGATGATATTCAAGTTACCGAGCAACTATTGTATAAAGAGGTTCCCTTTGCTATACTAGATAGACAGGTTCAGAGATTGAGGACTAAGGATGTAGCTTCAGTTAAAGTTATCTGGACAAACAGGAATATTGAGGAGATGACTTGGGAAGCTGAGAAAGATATGAGAACTAGGTATCCGCACTTATTTCCACTTCCAAAGGAGGCATAGAGACACCAATACCTTCGTTTGTAGAGTAATATTTCATATCTTATGACTGTTGGTCGTGTGAGGCCATTATTGTTATTGCTTGTTGTAGCCCTGTGTGGCATTGTATACGTTAGGTTGTTGGGATAGGTTGCTAGTGGTACACTTATAGGGGAAACTCTGCCAAAATTTGTATAAAACCCTTACGAGTTTAACATTCGAGGACGAATGTTTCTAAGGGGGGAAGAATGTTACACCTCGTAGTTTTGTACGTTGATATTCATTGGATGTTAGTTGTCCTAGTATTGGACACCAGATTTATCTTCAAAGTGATATGAGATTGTATATTCCTATCTTATGGTTATGAGGGTTTAAAGTCATGTTTGGTAAGTTACGGAAGGATTGGAGAACAAGCGAATCAAAGAAATTAAGTTTCTCAAAACTTTGGGAAAACTTAGCAGAATTTTGGAAAGGATTTTGGGTCCAACTTGAGAGAGGTATATCTCTTAGAATATGAGGAGTTATGGAATGCATAACTATATAAATTCAAGTTCAGCGAGTCTTCTTTCCAATGCAACTGACAGAACGCAAATCTGAGAAGTACGGGACATTTTCACGGATCGTGAAAATAGTGTTTTGCGTTATTCCAGCAGTTTCACGGCCACTTTCACGATCGTGAAAGTGTATCATGAAATTGAGGCAGTGAAGATTTTGTTCTTTGATTTTAAATAAATGGGGCAAGAGTTGGGTTCATAAGTTTCACCAAAACAGATTTTTCTAGACCATCTAAGCTCTCCCAAACATCCATAAACATTCAAATCATCCCAAGCAATTCCAAGAGAAGATCAAACCTTGAAACCCTAAGATAGTTCATGGAAGAGGTGAGTTCTTGCTTCTAGTTGGATTGGTGGTGATTAAATCTTGGAGCAAGTTGTGTGTGGCTAAAGTTCTTCAAGTATAAAGTATGTTTTTCACTCTATTACTTATATTGAGTTGATTTGGAGGTTAGTAAGTCATAAAGGTGAAGAGAATCATGGTAGAAAGGTCATAAAGTATTGTGTTGTAGTTGTTGGCTATGGATGGAATTTGAAAGTAAATTTTGGGACTGATTTAAGTCTAATTTGAATATAATCTCTTGGCTATGGTGTTGTTGATGTTGTAATTGTTGTTTGGGAGTGGTTTTGGAGTTTGGAGGAAGTAGATGGTATAAGGGAAATGCTGCCCAAATTTCGTTAGCCTATTTAGTAGTTTAGTTAGACCTTATAAGCATTTCAACCACTTAACCTTAGTATGAATCATCTTAAATGTAGATTTACAAGCTCGGGAGGATAGACGTTGAGTGGTTAAGTAAACGACAAGGTATGTTAAGGCCGTCCCTTTCTTTCTTATGGCATGATCCTATTTTTACGAACTTACACAAATGGTATCCATGATGACTTCACTCTTAGAAATGTTAGGAGCTTATGTTATTGATCCTCTATGATATTGTTGATTTTGTCTCATGATTATTGATCTTTATCTTATGGTTATTGATCTTATTTATTGATGTTGATCCCATCTTATGGTTATTTGTAACGACCCGTTGCATCATTTCGGTGAATTTTGAAATATTCGTGACACCGGCTTCTGAAGACATGCGTGAGCCTTTCCTTGCAAATTGGGAACTGTAAACTTGATCGGGAAACCATATGAGTTACGCGTGAAGAATTAGATCGGGGCCCTCGAGCCCAGTTTTGGTCTCTTCAGCGCCATCCAGGCCGCCCCAGCGGTGCCGCCACAGCGATTTGGCACTCGCAAAAATGGCGTAGTAGAGAATCCTCGTTGACCGCCCCAGCGGTCCTTTTGACGCAGAAGCGGTACTGCTGAAGCAGTGAAGAGACCGCCCCAGTGGTCACGTACAGTGATTCCACCTATTTAAGTGACATTTTGGGATTTGGCTTCATGTTTCAAAACCCTAAAGGGTCCAGCCGCCCATGAGGTAATTTTGGAGCCAAAAATGATGTCCTCTTGGGGAAGGTTATCCCCCTAACTTCTTCCATCACTCTTCTAATATCGATTCTCATCAAAGGTCATTTCCTAGAATCATAAATGGGTATCTCAAAATCACTTAAGTTCCCAAAAGATGGATCCCTTATCTTCTTGATGTAAACCCTTGGATTATTTTTTTCCTTATTCGACATCCCAACTTAGATCTGGATCTAATCCTTATTATCCCATTGAAAACACAAATGAGTGTCTGCCTTGGATCTTGAAAATGGGTTTCTTGGAGAATAAGCTTAAAATGGTGAATTGACCAAACTAGTGACTTGAGTATAGCCATATTTGTCCTAAATAAAGGTTGATTGATCAACTAGCATAGTGAAAGTGAAACTAAAGACTGAATAGACTTCGTATCTGCCTAATCAATGTTGGGGTCCTCGATAAATGCGCTAAATGGTGAATACTACTCTTGAGTCTCATGGGGGTCTCCAAACTTCTTGTGTGGTAATGCTATGGCGGTCAAATTGAAGAATCAACGGATGTTCGTGACACCCGCTCGACCATGAGGTAGGTTATGGCTTCCTTTCGGTGGACTCCGATTAGCTTTTGTATTGTTGTATAAAGATGCATGCGTAGGAAATCGAAGATTTGGGATGGAATTCTAGGTGGTATTGTGTGTGACTTGATTGTTCGGGCTTGTGTCCTGTAGACTCATTAGGTGTTGATATGGTTTATTTGTCGATTATCGGTGGATTTATGTGACTTAGGAGTAGCGGATGAAATCTATTTTGTGCCTAACGATAAGAACTTATTGTAACACGTGATTACTCATAGTGAACTTAAATGCTTGATGAAATGATAAAATGTACTACGGTTGCGAATGGGTCCCAAATCAGTGGTGGTGAATGACTAGGGTGTGAGTGAGAAACTTGTTCTAAGTAAATAGGCTGGGCTAGGGAAGCGGTAATAATGTATATTAATTGAATGATCTATTGGTGTTTGGACTAGCCATCCCGTTATATGTGCTGATTGTTCCATTGTGATGGCTTGACGCCATGAGTAGTGGTAGATATCAGAATCTGTGTTACTGTCTTGACTGAGATATGATTAATAACCGTTGTTGGCATTTGCAATTATGATACATTGTTGACGTACCCGTTTTTGGTACTAGTGATATCGGTATATTGTGGTATACCATTGTTGGTTTTGTGCTGTGATACATGGTTGGCGTGCCCCTTTGTTGGTACTTGTGATATCGAACTAGATTGTTGATACTTGATGTACGCATTCTCACACATTCATGATGCATGGTCGATACCCGGTGATGATCCGGTATCGTTGATTGAGTAAACTGATATTTTGATAAACTCTTTTACTTGAGTGATTATGAAAAGGCCGATGTCCGAAGATCAATTCCGGAATCATTGATTGTATGAAAATGATATTGATAACTTCTTTACTTGAGTGATTGTGAGAAGGCCGATGTCCGAGGTTCAATTCCGGAATCGTTGATTGTGTGAGATAGATACTTTACAGACTTTTTTACTTGAGTGATTGTGAGATGGATGATGACCGATGATCTATTCTGGCATCGTTGTTGCATGGCCGATTTCGATGATATCCCGGAATTGTTGTTAGTGCATGGACTCTGCAGGTCCCCGAGGGTGGTGCCGGTGAGACTCCCCCTGTGAGCAATTAGCCAAGGTCCCGTCTGCCTATTGGGCAAAGATCCGAGACGGGTGGCACTTAGACTTCGCGAGTCACCCTGGGTTGTGCTACCGAAACGTCGATATTTCTGTCCGAAGTACATGTTTACACTTCATTATGGCACTACATTTCATTCATCCCATCATTGCACTGCATTGCATTCTGACTTGATTGAGATTCTGGTGATTGATTGAGTGATGATTAGATTGGATTTGAATGTATTCAAACTTAGTAAGTTGCGGATTAGAGGCTTTATTTAGCAAGGGTGTGTACCCGGTTACATGTGCCCTATATTGTTGACTTGTACCTGTTGGATCACTCTAGAATCCGTTGTGAATTGTTCTAAGTGAGGTAGAATGAGGACATTATAACGATAAGCCTACCCTTAAATCTAAAATGAACAACCAGGAATTTAGGTACTAGAAATCTGTGTGAAGTGATTATGACTTGTAATTTCATTAGCGTATAGTTGTGGCCTAGAGCATAGCGATGTATTGATTGATTTAAGTGATTATCAACGTTATCCGTGAATTCTCTTACCAATATATGTTACTAACTATTGTCGGCCTATGATACTTACCCGGTACGTGTGGTTGTACTAATATTGCACTTGCTAAACTCCTTTGGGGTGTAGATTGTTTCGGAGTAATTGATCGAAGTGCATGCGGGGTTACGCGATGCTTGTCTTGAAGGTGTCACGACCCGAACTACGGGCCATGATGGGTATCCGGGGCTAACCACCGAACACCACTCATTTATACTATTCATCTGCTCTTATTCGTAACATACATACTCGTAATCACATAAAGCTATCATCATTTACAACATAATTACTTTATATAATATATATATATATCAAAATAATAATAATATACATACATATACATACACATATACATGAGGACTATGGGACCATAATACCCACACATGCGTATCTACGAGCCTCTACTAGAGTACAAGACATATAGACGGGACAGGACCCCGTCGTGCCCAAATCATGAATATATACATATATGTACCAAAAGAATAATCAATGGCACCTCTAGAAGAGTGGGGTGCTCTCAATCAGCTAATAGCTCCTACGGATCCGCACCGTCTCCCTGCCTACCTGTGGGCATGAACACAGCGTCCAAAGAAAACGGACGTCAGTACGAGCATTGTACTGAGTATGTAGGGCAGGAGTGAAATAAGCATAATAAGAATATCGTAAGTCATGAGATGAGGATACAACCTGTGTACTCTATTAAGCGTAGGTACATTTCATATACATACATAATACATAAGCATATCATGTGCATTATCATAGCGTATGCCTTATCGTATCACACATATATCATCATGCCATACATGCATCATCACATTGATCATACATCATCATGTCGTTAACCCGCGTCCGGGTAACCACCATATGCAGCCCACTAGTGGCGATCATGTTCGGCCCTCTAGGCGCGGTGGAATCGTAGCAGCCCGCCGTAGCGGTGACATGTCCGGCTAATTAGGCGCGGTGGAATCATGGCAGCCCGCCGTAGCGGTGACATGTCCAGCCAATTAGGCGCGGTGGAATCACATTATCATACATAGCATGCATTTATCATCGTACATTATACATCATCATAGAGTCATCACTATCATTCATTTCATATTCATATCATGGTTCTATCATAAGTTAACATCGTTATACATGTGCCATCAATTTACACCTTAGGACTTGAAAGCAACTTCAATGTGTCGGGGTGACGTAAGGTCGTGGACCCCCGACTACGTTATGGAGTAGTCGTAGTCATTAAGTCTCACCTTGGAGGGACTACATCTTAAGGTGAGTGTACGTGAGGAAGACATTAATGGATCATCGTCAACATCATTAGCTTCATAGATACATTATATCGTAATCTCTAGAATCTTTAGACTTAGGCACAGCATTATCATCTTCGTATTCATAGCGTATTTCTTATCTCGTGTAACCATCCATGAACATAGGCCTTTAGTCTTTGGGATGTAGGAAATTCATGAAAAGGAAGGAAATTCATGCATAAGATTCATGCCTTGGAAAGAATGGTTAATCCCCACATACCTTTGTCGCTCACTATTCTATCGTTTGCTCGTTCTCCTTTAATGCTTGCGTCTTTACCTTCAAGAGAGTTTGTATTATCATTAGCTTCGTAATTACAAGAACGTGCTTCTTAAGGCTAAAGAAAATTGGGCAGCATTTCCTTTGTTTATACTACTTTCCGCCATATTCCATATCAACTCCCAACATTCATAACGACAATCACAATATCGCTCACAATATTCGTCACTCATTCACTTTATTCACATTTCACAATTCTACTCCAATTTTCCAAAATCATGACCAAATTCTACTATCGCGTACTTTCACATACGATACCTATTTCATGTTCTAAATATCATTTATAGCGCATTTATAATCTCAACGTAACCATTTTCATGATTCACTCCAACTACTATTCCACAATGACATTATTCATCCATTTAAGACCTATTTTCTATTCTCTTCTACCATTCATGTATTTCAACTTACTAATACCTCAAATAATATAGGAGGATCATAAAACTTACCTTAAGTGATAGAGGAATAAGCCTTGGATGACAATTCACCTTTTCCACCAAAACCCTATTCTTCCTTTCTTGAGATTTTCTTTATTTGGATGACTTCAATAAGGTTTCCTTCACTTGATTTCTTGTTGTTGATCCTTGATTCTCTTTGTTTTCTTATGGATGAGAAGTATGGAAGGCTCTAGAGGTCTTGAGAGATGGATGGAAATGAAATAAATGAAGTGGGATCACATTTAAAGACTTGGAACAATTTCAGTCGTCGGGCCTTCCACGGACAGCTTCACGGTCCGTGGATCATGGTGTTGGCCGTGAAACTGGTCGTGGTTCACGACCAGCCAGCCACCTTCTCTGCTGGCAGTTCCACGGACACATCCACGGTCCGTGGAATGTTATATGGTCCGTGGAACCTTGGCCGTGGAACTCACAGTTCCATCGGAATTGTTCCCGTCGTTTCGTTTGATCTCCAATCCTTATGGAACCTTCTTAGCACTTGTTCATCACTTAATTATTAGTCTAGGTGACGTTATAACTCTTCTCCATGACATCCTTAAGGCATCATTAATTCAATACTCATAATTTTGCCCGACACATTAATCTTATAACTCGCTTTCCTTAACAACTTTCTTTCTTCAATCCGAATGCCTTTGGAAATCTTAATTAGGACTATAAATTACTATTTCTTACTTATTCGAACCTCGTATTCATCATGCCCCCCGTGCTTCTATTCACTTGTACGCTAAGGGGAAATTTCCGAGGTGTAACATTCTTCCCCCCTTTGGGAACATTCGTCCTCGAATGTTAAGTCGTTAGGAATTCTAGAAAAAAAATTCGCCAGAGTTTCCCCTGTAATATGGCACTACCATCCTGTCACAACAACCCATAATATCATTGCCTCACAGGGCCACAACACAATAGCAGTATAAATTGGCCACACACGGCCTATATACATAAAAGAAAAGTATACATACCTCATAATCTTGATGTTTCGTCATATATCCCTTCTGGGGGCTGAAATAAATGCGGATATGTGGATTTCATCTTCTCTTCCGCTTCCCAAGTCATTTCTTCTCGATTGTTATTTCGCCATAATACCTTAACTGAAGCTACTTCCTTATTCCGAAGTTTCCGTACTTGCCTGTCTAATATGGCAATAGGCACTTCTTCATAGGTTAGCTTTTCTGTAATCTGAACATCATTGACTGGCACAATCTTCGTGGGATCTCCTACACATTTGCGGAGCATTGATACATGGAATACTGGATGAACTAATTCAAGCTCTGAAGGCAAGTCCAATTCATAAGCTACTCGGCCCACCTTGCGGGTGATTTTATAGGGTCCAATATATCGAGGACTTAACTTTCCTTTCTTACCAAATCTCATCACCCCTTTCATTGGTGACACTTTTAAGAACACCCAATCGTTGACTTGAAATTTCAAATCTCGCTGGCGGTTGTCCGCATAAGACTTTTGGCGACTTTGGGCTGTCAATAATCGATCTCGGATCATCTTGACTTTTTCTACCGCTTGTTGAATCAACTCGGGGCCTATTAATTGTACTTCTCCGACATCAAACCATCCAATTAGAGATCTGCACTTCCTTCCATATAACGCTTCATACGGAGCCATTTGGATACTGGAATGATAGCTATTATTATAGGCAAATTCGATTAGGGGTAAGTGGTCATCCCAACTACCACCAAAATCTAGAACACATGCCCTTAGCATATCCTCCAAAGTCTGAATGGTACACTCAGCCTGTCCGTCAGTTTGCGGGTGAAATGCCGTGCTGAGCCTCACTTGAGTACCTAGACCTTCTTGAAAGAATTTCCAGAACTTAGCTGTAAACTGTGCTCCTCTGTCTGTAATAATGGATATTGGAATACCGTGAAGTCTCACAATCTCCTTGATGTACAACCTTGCATAATCTTCTGCTGAGTATGTAGTTCTGACTGGGAGAAAATGAGCTGCCTTCGTCAATCTATCCACGATCACCCATATGGAATCATACTTGCCTCGAGAACGAGGTAGTCCTACAATAAAGTCCATATTGATCACTTCCCATTTCCATGTAGGAATTTCCATTGCTTGCAATAGTCCCCCTGGCTTTTGATGTTCTACCTTCACTTGTTGGCAATTTGGACATTGGGCTACAAATTCTGCTATGTCTCTTTTCATGCCGTCCCACCAATACATCAATTTAAGATCATGATACATTTTCGTGGCTCCTGGATGAATAGAATACCGCGAGTAGTGAGCTTCTTCTAGGATTCGGCGGCGTAATTCTGCAACATTTGGAACGCATAGCCTGCCTCGATATCTAAGAACTCCTTCTGTGGAAATTTCAAATGGGGACTTCTCCTTTGCATGGCATACATCCCTATAATGGCTCAATTGAGGATCTTGGTACTGCGCTCTTTTACTTCCGCATTCAAGGAAGAGACTGTGGGATTACTAATACTAACTTCTGCATCGCCTGAATCAATTATACGCACTCCAAGGTTAGCTAGTTGATGGAGTTCATAAATTATTTCCTTCTTTTCTGAGGGGACCTCACATAGGCTGCCCATAGATCGGCGGCTAAGCGCATCAGCTACCACATTTGCTTTTCCGGGGTGGTATAAGATATTCACATCATAATCCTTCAATAATTCTAACCACCGCCGCTGTCGCAGATTCAACTCCTTCTGTTTGAAAATGTATTGAAGACTTTTGTGATCTGTATAGATATCAACGTGCACACCATACAAGTAATGTCTCCACATTTTTAATGCATGAATAACTGCAGCCAATTCGAGATCATGAGTTGGGTAGTTCTTTTCATGTTTCCGCAGCTGTCTCGAAGCATAAGCGATGACTTTTCCATGCTGCATTAATACACATCCTAGCCCAACACCGGAAGCATCACAATACACAACATAGCCATCCGGCCCTTCTGGGAGCGTTAAAACTGGAGCTGAGGTTAGTCTGCCTTTTAACTCTTGGAAGCTACGCTCACAAGCGTCATTCCACTAAGATTTTGCTGACTTCTGGGTTAGCTTCGTCAATGGGGCTAAAATAGATGAAAAGCCCTCTACGAATCTTCTATAATAACCCTCGCCAATCCCGTAAAAACTACGAACTTCGTAGGCGTCATAGGCCTTGGCCAAGTCTTTACATACCTTCAATTTTCTAAGTATCGACTCTAATGCTATCATCGAAAATTACATGGCCCAAGAATGTCACGAAATTTAGAAAAAACTCGCACTTCGAGAATTTTGCATACAACTCCCGAGTACGGAGAATTCCAAGAACAATACGTAGATGATCTGCATGTTCTGATTCTGTGCGAGAGTATACCAAAATATCATCAATGAATACTATCACGAACAAATCCAAGAGAGGCCTGAACACATTATTCATCAAATTCATAAATACCGCCGGAGCATTAGTTAGCCCAAACGACATCACTCGGAATTCATAATGGCCATATCTTGTTCTGAAAGCTGTCTTGGGAATATCTTCTTCTTTAACTCTCACCTGATGATAACCCGACCTCAAATCTATTTTGAAAAACCATTTGGCACCTTATAACTGATCAAATAAATCATCAATTCTTGGAAGAGGATACTTGTTCTTTATCGTCACCTTATTCAGTTGTTTATAATCGATACACATTCATAGGGAGCCATTTTTCTTCCTCACAAACAAGACTGGTGCTCCCCACGGTGACGAACTGGGTCTAATAAACCCCTTTTCGAGCAAATCTTTCAACTGTGCCTTCAGTCTTTCCTCTTACCGCCGAGCCATTCGGTAGGGAGGGATAGAAATAGGCTTAGTGTCTGGCAACACATCAATGGCGAACTCAATTTCTCTTTCTGGAGGAAGGCCTGGGAGTTCATCTGGGAATACATCCGGGAATTCATTCACTACCGGGACAGATTGGAATGTTGGAGACTTTGCTTTCGTGTCATGAACTCGGACTAGGTGATAAATATAGCCCTTAGCTATCATCTTTCTTGCCTTAAGGTAGGAAATAAATCTACCCCTTAGAGTTTCCGTATTACCTTTCCATTCAAGTACGGGCTCTCTCGGAAATTGAAATCGAACTATTTTCAATCGGCAATCAACATTAGCATAGCATGAGGCCAACCAATCCATACCCATAATCACATCAAAATCGAGCATTTTAACTCAACTAAATCAACTTTGTTCTACGATCACATACCACAATTATACATTCTTTATACACTTGCTTAGCTATCACGGGATCACCAACCGGAGTAGACACCTCGAAAGGTTTAATCGGCTCGGGTTTCACCCCAATACGATTAGCAACATATGGAGTAATATATGATAACGTAGACCCCGGATCTATCAATGCATATACATCATGAGAAAACACAGACAATGTACCTGTAACCACATCTGGGGACGACTCGAGATCCTGCCGTCCGGCTAAAGCATATAAGCGGGGCTGTGTGGCACCTGAAGTAGATGCTCCCCTCGGCCTCTACCTCGGCTTTCGGAATGCGAGGAGTCCGCCCAGGACGACCGAAGAGGAACCCGCCGCCGATCCCGCTGGCCGAGTCCTACCTCTGCCATATCTCAAAGGATAATCTCGCATCAAGTGTCCGGTCTGCCCACAAACATAACAAGCGGCTGTGCCCTGGCGATATGGCCCTGAGTGCAATTTCTGCACTGGCTGCATCGGGGAACTAGTGGTCTCCCTTGACTGTAATCTCCCCCAAACTGAGAACCTGGGGCCCTCGAACTCTGGCCCTGTCCTGAAAGGAAAGAGCGATCAGATCTTCTGCCTGTAAATCAGGGAGGTGCACTAGTCACTGACTGGCCTGAGTGCCTAAGCTAGAATGTGTCTACCTTGATCCCCCTCTATAATCGCCGCCTGTGCCCATGGATCTAGCCCTTTTGCTTTGCCCTCTATCAACATCACGATCACCCCTCTGCGGAGGTTGTTGTCCCTCTAAGTTTTGGGCATGGGCTTGAATTCGGGAGATATCCATCCCGTCTTGCAATGAAGCTGTTAAGCAATCTTTAAACAAATGTGGCCCTAAGCCACTCACAAATCTGTGCACCCAATCTCCCATATCGGCCACCATTGTCGGAGCATATCTAGCTAAAGAATTAAATTGAAGGCTATACTCCCGGGCGCTCATATTCCCTTGCTTCAAATTTAGAAATCTATCTGCCCTAGCTCGGTGGACCTCGGGTGGCAAATAATGACGGATGAAAGCGTCTACAAATTCTTGCCAAACGGGCGGAGGTCCATTTTCTTTTCTTGATGCTACCCAATTATTGTACCATAGAACCGCCACATCTCGGAGTCTATATGATGCCAACTCCACTAATTCAGTCTCAGAAGCATGAATAATCCGCAACGTTCTCAACATTTCGTCAATAAAGCCTTGTGGATCTTCATCCGGCTTTGACCCAAAGAATTTCGAAGGATTTAAGCTCATGAAGTCTCGGGCTCTAGTACTAGCTGAACGATCACTTGAGCCCGCACTTTGCCATTGTGCCTGAGCGGCAACCAACTGTGTCAATAAATTAATAGCCTCGGTCACTTGTTGACCCGAAGCAGCCGGTGGAGGAACTGGAGGCATAGGAGCTGGGACTGAAGCCCCTTCTTGCTCTTCCGTAATAGGCGGAGTAGTGGAGGCATTAGATGGAGCCTCATGGTGTGACTCACCTTCATCTATATTCATAGGCGGCTCTCTTCCTGCTCGCCTTTTTGTCGTAGTCTTGCCCTTCTGGGCGGCTTTAGCTTTTGGCGGCATTTCTGAAATCACAACATACTCATTAGGGAGGATTGAATCTTATACTCGGCTCTATCGCACAATTTCATAAGAAGAAAGATGGTCATTTTTCCTAAATGCCCTGTAGCCTCTTGTTTATTAGCGTGGCGCGCAACACACCATAAACAAGACTCTACTAGACACGGCTCGTAGACACTTCCTAGGACTGAACTGCTTTGATACCACTTTTGTCACGACCCGAACTACGGGCCATGACGGGTATCCGGGGCTAACCACCGAACACCACTCATTTATATCATTCATCTGCTCTTATTCGTAATATACATACTCGTAATCACATAAAGCTATCATTATTTACAACATAATTACATTTATAAACAACATAAAATAATATATATATATATATATATATATATATATATATATATATACATATATATATATATATATATACATACACATATACATGAGGACTATGGGACCATAATACCCACACATGCGTATCTACGAGCCTCTACTAGAGTACAAGACATATAGACGGGACAGGACCCCGTCGTACCCAAATCATGAATATATACATATATGTACCAAAAGAATAATCAATGGCACCTCCGGAGAAAGGGGGTGCTCTCGCAAATCGCTAATAGCTCCCTTATGGATCCGCACCGTCTCCTTGCCTACACAGCAGGCATGAACACAACGTCCAAAGAAAACGGACGTCGGTACGAACATTGTGCATATGTACCGATAAGTGCGAGGAATAAAATAAGCATAATAAGAATATCGTAAGTCATGAGATGAGGATACAACCCGTGTATTCTTTAAGCGTAGGTACATTTCATATACATACATAATACATAAGTATATCATGTGCATTATCATAAATAAGCCTTATCATATCACATATATCATCATGCCATACATGCATCATCACACCAATCATACATCATCATGTCGTTAACCCGCGTCCGAGTAACCATCATATGGCGATCATGCCCACTAGGCGCGGTGGAATCGTGAGGTGACATGTCCGGCCAATTAGGCGCGGTGGAATCATAAAGACCCGCCGCGGTGACATGTCCGGCTAATTAGGCGCGGTGGAATCATGCAGCCCGCCGTAGCGGTGACATGTCCGGCCAATTAGGCGTGGTGGAATCACATCATCATACATAGCATGCATTTATCATCGTACATTATAAATCATCATAGAGTCATCACTATCATTCATTTCATATTCATATTATGGTTCTATCATAAGTTAACATCGTTATACATGTGCCATCAATTTACACCTTAGGACTTGAAAGCAACTACAATGTGTCGGGGTGACGTAAGGTCGTGGACCCCCGACTACGTTATGGAGTAGTCGTAGTCATTAAGTCTCACCTTGGAGGGACTACATCTTAAGGTGAGTGTACGTGAGGAAGACATTAATGGATCATCATCAAGATCATTAGCTTCAAAGATACATTATATCGTAATCTCTAGAATCTTTATACTTAGGCACAGCATTATCATCTTCGTATTCATAGCGTATTTCTTATCTCGTGTAACCATCCATGAACATAGGCCTTTAGTCTTTGGGATGTAGGAAATTCATGAAGAGGAAGGAAAATCATGCATAAGATTCATGCCTTAGAAAGAAGGGTTAAGCCCCACATACCTTTGTCGCTCAACTATTCTATCGTTTGCTCGTTCTCCTTTAATGCTTGCGTCTTTACCTTCAAGAGAGTTCGTATTATCATTAGCTTAGTAATTACAAGAACGTGCTTCTTAAGGCTAAAGAAAATTGGGCAAAGATTTCCTTTGTTTATACTACTTTCCGCCATATTCCATATCAACTCCCAACATTCATAACGACAATCACAATATCGCTAACAATATTCGTCACTCATTCACTTTATTCACATTTCACAATTCTACTCCAATTCTCCAAAATCATGACCAAAGTCTACTATCGCGTACTTTCACATACGATACTTATTTCATGTTCTAAATGTCATTTATAACGCATTTATAATCTCAACGTAACCATTTTCATGATTCACTCCAACTACTATTCCACAATGACATTATTCACCCATTTAAGACCCATTTTCTATTCTCTTCTACCATTCATGTGTTTCAACTTACTAATACCTCAAATAACATAGGAAGATCATAAAACTTACCTTAAGTGATAGAGGAATAAGCCTTGGATGACAATTCACCTTTTCCACCAAAACCCTATTCTTCCTTTCTTGAGATTTTCTTGATTTGGATGACTTCAATAAGGTTTCCTTCACTTGATTCACTTGATTTCTTGTTGTTGATCCTTGATTCTCTTTGTTTTCTTATGGATGAGATGTATGGAAGGTTCTAGAGGTCTTGAGAGATTAAGGAGATGGATGGAAATGAAATAAATGAAGTAGGATCACATTAAAAGACATGGAACAATTTCAGTCGTCGGGCCTTCCACGGACAGCTTCACGGTCCGTGGATCATGGTGTTGGCCGTGAAACTAGTCGTGGTTCACGACCAGCCAGCCACCTTCTCTGCTGGCAGTTCCACGGACACATCCACGGTTCGTGGAATGTTATATGGTCCGTGGAACCTTGGCCGTGGAACTCACAGTTCCATCGGAATTGTTCCCGTCGTTTCGTTTGATCTCCAATCCTTATGGAACCTTCTTAGCACTTGTTCATCACTTCATTATTAGTCTAGGGGACGTTATAACTCTTCTCCGCGACATCCTTAAGGCATCATTAATTCAATACTCATAATTTTTCCCGACACACTAATCTTATAACTCGCTTTCCTTAACCACTTTCTTTCTTCAATCCGAATGCCTTTGGAAATCTTAATTAGGACTATCAATTACTATTTCTTACTTATTCAAACCTCGTGTTCATCATGCCCTCCGTGCGTCTATTCACTTGTACGCTAAGGGGAAATTTCCGAGGTGTAACAGAAGGCCTCCTCCCATTTCATTTTGGGATTGGAGGTTGAGTCTTAGAACATAGTTTCATTCTGAAATTTACTTAGTCGCTCTTGTATTAGTCTAGACCAGGTCATGGGAAATTGTATTGTGTCTGTAAATATGTATTGTTGAAATTATGTAAACATTTGAGTTAATGAATATATTACGAAGTTCCGCTGTTATCCCTAAATATTTGTCAGTTAAATGGATTGTTGTTTTATTGATGTGAAAAATGAATGAGAGGATTCGCCCGCCGAGGTAGGAAAGGTAGGTGCCTGCACGGTCCCAAATTGGGTCTTGATAAGTTGGTATCAGAGCCTAGGTTACCGGTCTACTAGGTACAAGAGCAATGTCTGGTAGAGTCTCGTGGAATGGTACGTAGACGTCCGTACCCGTCCCAGGAGGCTATAGGGCATCTTGGAAAATTTCCCTTTGTTCTTTCGAGTCGTGCAACTTTGGTCAAATTGGTATCTCGATGGATCCAATTGGTATCTGGACGATTCCAATTGGTATCTATGAGCGAAAATCAAGTTTCATTTGGAGTCAGGTTTGAAATGCGTTGAGTGTGGTTGAGTGAGTTTTTTAGTTGCAAGACGATCCAAGTTAGCATAATAGTCTGCTAGTTATTACGCCCCAGCGGTCAGCATACCGTTGCAACGGGTAGGCCACTGTTAAAACGCCCCCTCCATTTCCTCATCGATCGCTTCTGCGGCCCAACTACTACCGAAGCGGGACCGCTGTAACGGTCTAAGAGACCACCTAAGCGATAATACCAGATTCAGAAACCTGAGCCTTTCCCTGCTTTCAACCTGTTTTTCCCTGTTTGAAATGATTAATAGACCAGATAAACAACAGTAGCAATTTAAAATAGCAGTTATGTCACAAACAGGCGCGACAAGGTCAAGAATCATTCAAGACACTACTAAGAAACGATTATCATTACTGAAACAAAGAAGCTAACCAGTTCAAAATCCAAAACAACTACCCAAACATTAGCCATGAACCAGGCTAACCAGAAACCAAAAACTAAAAACAAATCCAAACAGGAGAAGCAAAACAAACCAAAGAAAAAGAAAGATTGTCTGAAACTATAACACCCGACATGGGAAACCATAACATCACAAAAAGAGGGGGGGGGGGAGGGGGGAGTGAAGGGTCTCAAATCCTCCATCTTTCTCATGGCGTCATCATCATCAGAACTGCCAACTGCTTTCACCTGCCTAGCTGCACCACCAGCCTTACAGGGCATCTCCAGGAAAGAATATCTGTCAGAGTCGTCCTCGTCGCCCACGGGAATCGGCACATTAGGGCGTATGGTGTCCCATATGATCTTAGTCCTTCTCCAGTTATAGACAAACACCTTATCCCGGGATTTATTTCTTGCAACCTCAGCATCGAAATCCTCCTGAAGTTTCCTGTGGTTTGTGGCCAAGATGGAATAGACTGTCTACATGGAGGCAAGTGACTCTACCATAGTCTTCTAGCTATTGAATTAACCCTTTATCTCGTCCCTGGTGACAAAGGCGACAGAATCACCTGATGAACTGGAACTATCAGCTGGCATGGGAATCGCCTAGAATATAGCCTCCATCTCATCAAAACGCATCTCTATGCGCTCAAAGGGACCCTAAGGGCGAGAGGCCCCAGTCCCGGTCTCCTGACCGCCCTCATCACCGGCCTCATCATCAGCCCTAGCCCCACTGCCTCCCTCTCGGGCATCACTAACCTTCCTCCTCTTCCTACTCTCCCTGCTAACAACGGCAGTACCCCAACCCTTCACCAAAAGTGGGTGAAATAGATTATCACTAGGTACCCACTCGTCCGTCGCATTCTCTCTAGGCACCTTAAATCTCTTGCACAGCGAGGTGATCAAGGATGGGAACATCAGACTCGCACCTCCCTCCCTCAGGAAGTCCTTCCACTCCGCAACCACCTGAGAACCTACATTAACTGGTATGTCCGCAAGGACACAAGCAACAACCAAAGCACGAGGGAAAGTCACATCCCGAACATTCTTTGACGGCTTCACCCCTATGAGGGATAATGTTCAACCACCTCTTTGCCTCTCCAAGAAACAATCACTAGAAATCGTAACCTTACCATCGGCCCAAATGGCATACCTCATCTCACTCTCATGAACCAACACCGAAGCCAACCACGTTAAATCCTGCTCTGCGGCCTTGGCGGCAATGGGCTCCTTTGGATGATTGTCAAGTTTGTACACACTATTGATGTCCTTGGGCCCTAACATCACTCTAGTACCCCGGATAACAATCTCTGGGCTAGGAGAATCCCAGTCCACCATAGGCAACATAGCGTAAAACTCCCTCACCCAGTTTTGATTGCAAAACCCTGGATCCTTGACCAAACGGTTCCACTTGATTTAATTTAACTGAGCAAGAAAATTTGAGCCCGTCTGTCCACATTGGTCATATCGAAGGCCCACTCCAATAGTAAGGACATGGACAGCTGCTACAAGTACAACTGGTTGCTCTCGGGAGTTGGGAATTTGTCATAGGTGGGAACCTCCTCCTCGCCTTGAAATTGTTCAATTTCGTCGAGATTTTAAGCCATTTTACCTTCAAGGAATTCGGGAAGGTGTTAGATTCACACCTTAGCAACTTTGCATCAGTCTAGAAGAGGACAGCTTGAAAAATCGAACGAAATCCCTCCCTGCCATGGAATTTGCTAGTTGTAGAAACTGTAGGCACCGCTGACGCGGTCTATAAACCACTACAGCGATGTCGTCGTTACGATCATCTGGCCACTATAGCGGTCGTGTACAATTTCCCTCTTTATCGCTGAAGCGGTTGGAAGACCGCTATAGCGGTACTGCTACAACGGTAATCCAACCGTTGAAGCGGTAACGTCATCCCCAGAAAGCCCATCGAACAATTTCAGTCCACAACCCTAAAATACAACCCAAACATCATTTTCTGACAAATCTAACCAAAACCAAGATGCATGAAGTCTAAGTCCATTAAGGGACTCCATTCTAACAACAAACCAACACGAGATTTTGCGGACATTCAAATCAGTCCTTTAAGTGAATTTTCTTTACTATGTTGAAGTTTTTAGGCCTAAATCTGTTTATCAACTACTTAACATTCAATGTTTATACGATCCTAAATTTATACGATCCTAAATCTAAATTAGTTGTAAAATTCAGCCTATCAACACCCCATGAAGCCGTTAACCAAAAACCCCAACTTTAGCGGTTAACAAACCCATCAATTAAAGCATAAGGACCTAGAAATTATGTTTCAGTACTCTATTACAAGTAAAGAGGAGAAAAATTACGAGAAGTCAAGTGAAATAGCCACCGCAAACAAGTTACATGGATGTGAAGTTCCAATGTCGCATAACAATTTGGGAAGCATTGTACAGGGAAAGCCTTAAAGGCAGAATACTTAACTAATGCCTTTGCTAACGGAAAGATGCGGACTTAACAATAGAAGAGGATTGAAATGGAAATGAACTATTTGGAAGCATATGAATACTTGACGGTAGCGACCTACAATGAAAAGGAACAAATATGTATGATCATTTAGAAGAGGAAGTGTATGGATGATACGAAAATTTCAAGCTTAGAGTACTCAAACACGAAGAAATTAAGGCTGCATCGTGAAGTAAATGCAGTAAGATAGATTTAGATGAGAAACTGGAAGCGAGAAGTGTGGGTAAAGAAGGTAATAAGGAGTAAATTTCTGTACGATGATTTCGAGGCGCTAATCAAGAATAAGGATGGATCTAAAGCTGAAATGGGTGTTGTAATTGTAAGGGGTCATGAAGACTATTAGTGGAAATCATTAGGCTAAAATACTCGATTCTCTATAGATGCCTGGAGATCGATATATTCCAAGGGACCCCGGAAAGATAGGTCATCTTGGTAAACCTGTTACACCTCAAAATTTTGGGTTGCTGCCCGGTGAATCGAGTAACGTAAGTTAAGGTGTATATGATGTCCCTACAAGTAAGAAGGGATACTCAATGATTCTAAATAAGATTCCAAAGACATTTGAGGTAAGGGAGGAAAGTTCGTCAAAATGAAACTTCACTGCAGTTCTGCAAAAGCGGGGTTCGACGGTCGTTCTTTGCACCATCGAATGGGTCGACACTTCATCGATTTTGCCGTAGAATTGATTTAGCACATAGACCATTCGACGGAGCGTCGAGATCGACGCTCCGTCGATCGCCGATGGACCGTCCTTCTCACAATTGAATGAAAGAAAACAAAAAGTTGCCCACCGGAAATTTCACGACTTTGACGGTCAGATCGACGCCCCGACAATCTGATCGACGCCCCGACGATCTGATCGACACTTCATCAATCGTATCATATAATTGCCCGACGGGTCAGATTTTTTTTATATATATATACAAGGAAGACCCCAAGTTTTTATTTTTCATTTTATTCATTCGACACACCTCAAGAGGGCTCTAGAACATTATCTATACCATCTTAACATATATCCAAGAAAAATCAAGGGTTAAACATCAAAAGTTGGTAGAATCAAGTGTTTGGATGTTCCTTAGGTTGCTAGAATCTAAGCATCCCTATGGAATTGAAGTTGGGTTTCAATCCAAGTAAAGTATTGCCATCCAAAGTTCATTTCTACATCATCAAAGGTGAGTTTTATGTTCATTCCATGTTATTAAGAATATTGAGTGGTTGAAAGACTTAGATTATGGGAGAAAACAGAGTATGAAGCTCAAATGTAGAAATAAGGGTATTCTTGAATAGTAGTTTAACATGAATTATGATTCTTGACATGCCATGAGAAAAATCTTGTTGTGGATGATGCAAATGGTGTTAAAGAAGTATTATAAGAGAATGGATATGATATTGTGCCATAGTTATGGTTACGAATGACTTTGATAGGCAATGTTGAGAACTAAATAATGTCTAGCTTGATGAAGTTTAGTGATTATGATATTATGGATGTTGTTATTGATGTTTGGGAGTTGTTGTATCATATGGAGAAAGTTGTAGAAACAAAGGAAGTGCTGCCCAATTTTCGTTAGCCCTTAGTCGTCCTAGTTTAGACTTAAGTAAGTTTCCGGATATCTAACCTTGTACGAGTTCTCTTGAATGTAGAATTGTGAGCTTGGAAGGAAAGCGTTTAGTCGATGGAGTTAAGGAGACATGAAGGTATGTAAGGCTAGTCCCTTTATTTCAAGGCGTGATTCCTATACTATGATTTCGTATATATTCCCGTGACTTTCTTATATTCCCAAGTTGAGAGCTAAAGATTTGTAAGAGCTTATTACGGGAAGACATAAGATGTGTTCCATAAAGATCATGATGATGGTGATTGCTATGTCTAGAGATTCTAAAGCTTATGATATGATGCTATTATAATGTTAATGATCTTTACATGATTCCTTGATGTTGTTCATTATTGCTAGCCTCACCTTATAATGCTAGTTCCTTCGAGGTGAGATAGGGTGATTATGATTGTTCCATAATATAATCGGAGGTTACCGACCTTACGTCACTCTGATAGAGTCATAGATTTTACTTGAACTCTTATGCATGCTTCATGTTGAGTGTATAATGATTGATTACACTGTGCCTAGATGGCTGGGCAGCACCGCTAAGGCGGGCGGCTTATTACACCGTGTCTATATAGCACGGGCACATTGCTAAGGCGGACGACTTATGGATGATGATGACAACACCACTAGTGGGCAGCATGAGATGATTTCCCCGAACGCGTGCTAATGATGTTATCGACTCAGAAAGTTATATACGTATGTGTGATTTGTCTTAAAGGTAAAAGTGAGCATGCATGATTCCACCATAAGAGGCAAGCAGTCACAGTTATCGTTTCTTCTTAAACAGTCACAGTTATTCTTTCTTCTCATGCTTTCTATACGTCCTTATTATGTTATCATATATGCCTTACATACTCAGTACATTGTCGTATTGATGTCCTTTCTTTTTAGACGCTGTGTTCATGCCCACAGGTAGACAGGTAGATGGCCCGGACACTTAGGAGCTTTACCAGTAGCTTTACAGGAGCACTCCACTACTACAGAGTTGCCGCTATCGATATATTTTTTTGTGTATATATTTGGGCATGGCGGGGCCCTGTCCCGTTCTTATGTCTCAGTACTCTAGTAGAGGCTCGTAGATACTCAGGTGGGGTAGTAGATGTCTTAAGCTCACCCCAGTGTCTATTTTGTATATTATTTTGTAGCCTTGTGGGCTTGTATATATATATATATATATATATATATATATATATATATATACGTGCTTTTGGGAGATTCGAAAATTAGGGTATGACAAGTCCTATGTTGAAAATGATATATGTCCAGGTTAGGTATGATAGATAGCATTGTGAGTGCTACTCGGTAGCCAGCTCTGGGTACCCGTCATGGCCCACTAGTTGGGTCATGACAAAAGTGTTATCAGAGAAGTTCTGCTTGTTACATCTCGGAGAATTTCATGTCCTCATATGGTAGATAGACTAATGCAGTGTGGGAAGTATATGATGTTTCTTTAAGTAAGAAGTAGCATTTAATGGTTCTAATTAAGATTTCAAAGACATTTGAAGCAAGAGAAGAAGGTTCATTAAGAAACGCGAAGTATACGTAATGTTTCAGAATAGTTTTTGAAGCACCGAGCTGATGATGAATTAGTAATGTCTTGAGGAAGATTTATATTTCCCCTTAGATTGCTAATGAAGTGTTAAACGAGTGCTAAGAAGGTTCTATAAGGATTGGATATCAAACGAAGTGACGAGAACAAGATCGAAGAAAAGGTGGATTATTCGACCATTTATACGGTCCGTATAATGGTTCGTATAAACGTTACAGTGAAGGTCCATTACTGATGGAGTTATACGGTCACTTATACGGATCGTATAAGGTACCGTATAATGGTTGCAGACAGAATGATTTTTGGGCAGTTTCACGGTCACTTATACGGTTTATACGGACCGTATAAGTGTCCGTATAATACCCGGCGGGCTGAATAATTTCCAAGTATAAATACATGTTTCGACTCTTATTTTCTCATTCTCTCCACTTCTTTATTTCTCTCAAGACTTCTAGAGGGTTTTACATATTTCATCAACATAAATTCAAGACAAATAAAAGATCAACTTCATCAAACCAAGGGAATCAAGTATAAGGAAGCTCTTTATGGTTCATAGAAGTCAAGAATTTCTTTGGAAGAGGAACTTGGGCTTTCTTTGAGTGGAGCATTTCTATCCAAAACCTATTTCTACACAATCAAAGGTGAGTTTTATGATCATTTCATGGTATTTGGAATATTGAGGGGTTGAAAGACTTGGATTATGAAAAGAAGGTAGAATATAGAGCTTAAATGTGGAAGCAGGGTGTTCTAGAATAATAGTCTATGAATCATAAATCTTGAGACCTTATGAGTACAATCTTGTTATAAATAATATTAAGTATGTTGGAGAAGCATGATATGTGAACGAATATGATGTTGGGTGACTACCATAGTTATGGATGACTTTGAGAGGAAATTGTGAGAATTGAATAATGGCCAACTTAATAAAGTTTATTGATTATGATATTGTGTGTGTGTTGTTGACGTTTGGGAGTTGTTATGTTACATGGAGAAATTTATAGTAACAAAG
>NW_026727786.1:0-31575 GCF_029784015.1 Lycium ferocissimum | reverse complement strand
AAATTAAGTAAGGAGAGGCACAACATGATAGACGAGTTCTAGTTAGAATTGATTCGTTATAAGATCACCATAACCAGTAAAATTATACATGACTAGTTTAACATTCGAGGACGAATGTTATAAAGGGGGGAAGGATGTTACATCCCGTGTTTTCAAGCGTTGGAAAGCGTGCGAGTTAAATGACATTAGCAACGGAAATGAGGTTATCCCTCAAGCTTATAGGTGGTTAGAGTGACGGTACATATGTATCGTAAAGATTAGAAGTTAAACCAATCGAAGAAAATAAGTTTCGTTGAGGTTCAAAATTTATTTGAATGAAATACGGTCCAAGCTATAATACCCTATATTTTTGGACTAGAGAAATTGGACCGTCCAACATGAGCAAATTTACCCGAGCCCGGAGGATATGGTCATATTCAAGCATGAAAATTAAGGACTCGGTGTATATAAGGAATGAAGTCCCGAAATGATTTAAGATGAAAAAGTATGAAGACGATGATTGCAAATAATATTTTGTGTGTACCAAAAGGGGGTATGATGCAATCCAAATTACCATGGTGACGACTCAAGTGTTCAAGCCGAGGAGACCCAAATTGAAGCTCGAGAGGATGTGGATTGAAGCCCAAGATCGCCCCACGGAAAGAACAAGTCTAGCGACCAAATTAGGACTTCTAGAAGCTCTAGTGTGAACATGAGGGGCTGGTCTAATGTGAACAAAGGAAGCTTCCCTTTTTGTGTTTTCTAGGCTTATTAAAGGCTATTTTGACTTTCATAATGTATAGTGGCTTTCTAGGCTTCTAGGAGTATGCATTTTGTAGTCTTCTATGCAGCTAGAAGACTACACTTCCATTTATTTCTTTTGACTAGTATATTTTAAGAACCTTATTTAAAGGTGCTTGTAAATCATTTGAGGGGAACCTATCTTGAAATATATGAATATTGAAATTTTCTCTCTAGTTGAGACTTGTGATTTGGTGGACTCCAATTGTACAACCTTGTTTTGATCATTCAATTTGCAAGAGATTGTTATTCTCTTGAGGATTGTTGCATAAGATAGGTGCCTTTGATCCTTTTGGAAGGTAACTAGGACTAGTTCTTCTAGTTATTGTCCAATTGTTTATCAATTGTGTCTTCTTTCTATCTTCTCTTTATTTTCTTGCATCATTTGGTATCAGAGCCTAGTATAGATTTGTTCCAACAAATCTAGTCTTGGGTTTGGTATTCACAAAAAAAAAAAAAAAAAAAAAAAAAATCTGGAAAAAAAATAATCCAAAATTCGTTTGAATTCCTTGTTTTGTTGTTGATTCTAGTGTTAGATTCAAGTTCCTCACAGTTCTTAAGGTTCTAAATCTGAAGTTTTGAGTTAATTAAAGTTAGATTTTAAATTTTCACCATTGTTAGACCTTGAAACTTGAAGACTCAAAGTGGGTCTTATAGAAGAGGTTGAAATTGAGGGTTGAAAGTTGTTGGGTTGATTTCTCCTAGTTAAGAAGGGCAAGAATCCAAAAATTGGAAAGATTTGGAGTATTACGGTGTTCTTGATCTATTTGGTGAATCTGATTTTTGATTTTTTGAATACTTGTGTTCTTGAGTGTTCATAAATATTTTGTGAATATTCATGTGTGTTCTTGATAATTTCAGATTTACTAACTTTGTTTGATCTAATTTTGGTGATAAGTTAAGCTTTCAAGGTGTTAGGGAGTGTGAAAGCTGTTTTGGAAGTCAAGGGGACTAGTCAAGAGTTGATTCCCAAGGAGTTGGTGCATTGAACCCCTCCAAAACGTGGAGAAGGGGGCTGCACTCATTAGGAGAAGTCAAAAATCAGTTTGGGGTGTGTGAAATGGAGTAGAGGCAAACAAATAGTCAAACCATTAATTGACACAAGTTCCCAAGTCAATTCTTGGGAAGACTAACGATCCTTGAGAAAAAGTGTCCATGTTCCTAATCACCTCTTGGGAAAATGAGAAGTCAAGTGTGCAAGTCCCTAGTCATCTTTTGGGAAGGCGAGAAGCTACATTGAAACTTGTAGTAATTAAATTCCAAGACAAGTTGGTCAAACGATATTAACTAGCAAGACTTAGGGGGCTGCCTTGCACATTTTAAGGGGGGTTGGGAAGCTTCTTAATCCTTTCTTTGTGACATAACTTCTAGCTAGTATCCATTGAGTAATTACCTACTCAAAGTTTACTAGTTCTTGAGCTATAACTTTTTCTGTGCTAATTCTTTCAAGCTTTTCTCGTTTTAACTCATCGTGAATTGTTTGACTCAAGTGCGCCACAATTAAAAGAGTCGTCCGACTATAGAGTCCATAATCTCACTCTAATCTCGAAGAGGTAGCATCTTTTGTATAATTTGGGAGATTGAATAGGAGTTGGTCAATTCCGAGGAAGCCAAGTACTACAAGACGGAGTGAACCAAACCTATTGTATCATTAAGTGAACCGAGCGCCGCCTAAATAAAGTAAGTGAGTGAGTAAGGTGATTTTTTAAATCATAACCTTTTCTTTGAGCTTTGTTATGCAGGTATGATGGACCAAGGTGCAATGAGGACTAAACCCGTTCAATCGGAAGTAAGAACTAGATAGCTTACACAAAGAAGAGGACCACTATTTCCAAGAAAAGGAGAGAGATTGCCTAAGCCAAGGTTTCAAAAATTAAAGGTGAATGTTTGTGGGTATAATGACTTTGATCTAGAGCTTGACGATTTGTGTGACTCCACATTCATCTCTCCTTATGCGGCTGATTGGTTGAATTTGACATGGGTTAAAAAAAGATATCCATATGACTATAATGGGTATCAAGTTGAGTGGATGGTCAAGGTGGTAATATCTCATGTGGATGGTCAAGGTGGTAATATCTCATGGAGATTATGTTGAAACGGTCCGATGTGATGTGTTTCCCCTAAAAATAAGTCACTTATGCTTTAGACAGCCCTGGTTTCGAAAACACGATGTTCCAAATGTACAAGATTGGATAAGGTATGTCATGGACGAGGAAGGATGGCCTCTCTTTCCATTCCCACTTCCGAAAGAAAATCCCAATAATGCATATGTCTCTTCTATGCCTATAGGGGAGTGTAATGCCATGCAAAATGGGAAGTCCGGGTTGATTTGGAATGAGTGGTACTGCCACAAAAGAAACAAGAGAATGGAATTGAAAAGAACATGAGAGAAAAGAAAAATAATGAGGGAGATGAAGTTCTTCACTCTAACACTCACAATGTTTCTTTTTCCTCTAGTTGTTTGAATTCTTTTGTAGGTATCATTGAAACAATCTTGAGAATGAGCCTCATACAATGGAAACTCATGAAAAGGATGCAACAATTTCGGAAGAAGCGAGAATTGTCCAAAAGCGGGACTTGAAGGTAAAGAAGATCAATCTTTTGAGCCTAAAGGTACTTCTAAACTGACTTTAGATGCTAATGTTAAGCATGTTGATTGTGTGAGTATGACTAAGGAATTATCTTTTTTGGGCTTAAAATCTTCTTTGTCTTGTGATGATAAAGCGAATGAATCTTGTGGAGATACACTAGTTGTTCTCGGTTGTGATCCTGAAACTTGAAATTACTTGTGAATTTGATGTGATGAAAACTAGTGTTGACACTTGTGATGAGAGTCTTAATGCAAAAGACACAACTTCTGTGGTTGGAAGGAGTAAAAACAAGTTGATTGATTTTAATGTTTTGTCTTTAGAAAGCAATCTTGAACCTTGTGTGTGTGTGAATAATATTCCATTATTAGTTGATGATTATTCTGGATATGATGGAATTGTTGGCCATAAATGTGATTGTTTGGAATTAGGCACACCACCCATGTTTGATAAGGAAGAAAGCAATTCATCTTTGAGTCTTTCTAATATTGAATCTGCGCATGATAATGAAATTGACTTAAATGATGAGTTTGAACAAGTGGAATTCAATGATGATGTGAACTTGGGTGAGACCTTTCTTATGAAACTATTTTTACTTGGAGATGCTTGTTTGTTTAATGATGAGTTTGAATTTCTTAATACTCTTTCTTGTGATGGAATTAACTCTTTGTTGGATAGTTCACTTGATAAAGGACATTGTCTTGGAAAGGAAACTGTGGAAAGTTGCTTAAGTAATAAATCTTCTTTGTGTGGTCCAAATCGTGATGTGCTTAATAGTATTCATGATTGTGAAAGTGAACTTACTGATGGTGAAGTGACCTTAAGTAGCACTTTTCTTTACTATTTATTTGCGTATGATGAGGGTCATGATTGTTTTAGGAGCTTTTGTGATGTGGAGGACTTAAAGTGTGACTTTGAGTGTGCTAGACATGTAGGAAGTGATCTTAAAGAGGATTGGGAAAGTAGTGCAGAATTCTTTAATAGTGAAGAAGAATGTGAGGATGAGTTCTCACTAGGAGCAGAATTTAAGTTGAAATGTCTAGGTGTGAATAAACTTGAAGCGGAAAAGGAAAGCAGAATGGTGGATGCTTGTTCTAGTGTCTATTACTTTACTTATTGTGATCCTTACATGGATCACTCACTTGAGATAGGCTACACCAAGTTCCTTAGCTTGAAATATGAAAGTTATAGATTTGAATCTTGGTATAGTAGTCACGATCTTAGAGGTAAAATTCTTCCTTTTGATAAGTTTGATTGCTTATTTGACTTTTTTGTGGGTTCTTGTCAAAGGAAAAGACGAGAGAAGTATGAGAAATACGGTCATTACACATGGTTTGATCTCTTTGATGTTTCTAAGATCAATGATGGTACATATTCTTACCTCATGATTCATGCTTCTCTGGAGTACTCTTGTAGTAATTGGATACATCATTGTCACTCTTGTTTGTTATTACTATTCGAGTTACTAGCAGATATGCTTGAGACATATGCTAAGCTTGATGTGTTGACCATTTTTGTTTTTGACCCCGAAATTGATCATAAGGTTTATGACTTGTTGGAATTGATGACTTTGGGGTGGGCTGGTACATTACTTCGGTATTGGCAGTTGAGTTATTCTACTTGTTTTGTAATTAGCCTTGGAAAGAATTTAGTGTATTTTAAGGTGAATCGAGGTGGAGAGCCGTTGGAAAGATCCTCCCCGAAATCATTGTGGTATGCGACCACGACTTGCAAACTCCATGAAGATGGTAGGTTTTCTTGGCTCATGCTTCTTCTTGGGCTTTCCACATCCATGACGGTAATCTCTATTATCTTTGGGCAGTTTTGTAGCACTCTTGTTTTGTATCATGATTATTCACTCATGTTGCTACTTAATTGTTACCCGATTGAGACTTGGAAGCTACACATACTCATTCTCGTCCATGTTTTGCAGGGATCAAATTTGAGGACAAATTCTTTTCAAAAGAGGGAGAATGATGTAATCCATATAGCCATGATGATGATCCAACTGTGCCATAATGATGTGGTTGAGGTTGATGCTGCGGTCGAGGTTGATATTAATGTTGTAATTTCGAGGACGAAATTCTTCCAAGAAAAGGAGGATGATGCAATCCAAATTACCATGGTGACGACTCAAGTGTTCAAGCCGAGGAGACCCAAATTGAAGCTCGAGAGGATGTAGATTGAAGCTCAAGATCTGCCCCACAGAAAGAACAAGTCTAGCAGCCCAAATTAGGACTTCTAGAAGCTCTAGTGTGAACATGAGGGGCTGGTCTAATGTGAACAAAGGAAGCTTCCCTTTTTGTGTTTTCTAGGCTTATTAAAAGCTATTTTGACTTTCATAATGTATAGTGGCTTTCTAGGCTTCTAGGAGTATGCATTTTGTAGTCTTCTATGCACCTAGAAGACTACACTTCCATTTATTTCTTTTGACTAGTATATTTTAAGAACCTTATTTAAAGGTGCTTGTAAATCATTTGAGGAAACTATCTTGAAATATATGAATATTGAACTTTTCTCTCTAGTTGAGACTTGTGATTTGGTGGACTCCAATTGTACAACCTTGTTTTGATCATTCAATTTGCAAGAGATTGTTATTCTCTTGAGGATTGTTGCATAAGATAGGTGCCTTTGATCCTTTTGGAAGGTAACTAGGACTAGTTCTTCTAGTTATTGTCCAATTGTTTATCAATTGTGTCTTCTTTCTATCTTCTCTTTATTTTCTTGCATCAGGGTATGGACTGGTGCTATGTCACATGATCATGACAATGAGTATATGAAGCGTATTAAAAATGATTGCTATTTAAGTGAATTGTGATCAAGGAATTAATTAGGTGTGCAATTGGTTAAATATTATATTATAGTGGGATAAATGAATTAATTGAAAGTTGAGTAGATAAGCGATAGGTGGCTGATCCACGTTGATCATTAGAATGGCAGCAACAAGTGACTCATGTATTATATATTTGGGTGGCACATTCATAATATAGGTGTATTGTTGAACTTAATTAAGGAAGTGGACCTCACATTCAATTATGAGAAGATTCCTTTTCATATCTCATTAGAAGTGAGCTAATTCACTTACAAAGGTATTATGTAGTAACTTTTTTTTCTCCTTGCGCGAGAGTTAAAGGAAATATACAGCAACGTGAGATATAATTTTAAGGAAACAACGTATTATTTTACTCAAGGACAATATACGAGTTTTTCTTACCGCTTCAATCTCGTTGTCCCGTTTTGTTGTGTTGTTGGATCCGGACTTTCTTCAAAGTGAAGTAAGGTGGAAGAAGAGTAGTTCTTAGCATATAAGGTAAGAAATCCTCTCTTCTAGACATATTTGAGTTATCCAAATCGTATCTACATTGCTAGATGAAAGGAATACGAAAGTTATATCGGAAATCGGATAAATTCTTGTTATCGTATGGGTAGTTTGGTGGCTATTTTGGAACTTGTTATTTTTGTGTTGTTGTTTTTAATATTGTTGAGAAATTTCGGAATGAAGATGGGGTTTAAAACTATTGTTTAATTGACAAGCCGAGCTTGCCGCTCGTCGCATTATTGTTTGAATTATTGAAACTATTTTTATATTGTTGAGGGGCTAGATCGATGGGATTAATTGTTGATGTTGTTAATATGGTTGTTGGTATTGTTGTTGATGATTTATATATATATATATATATATATATATATATATAAATGTTGTCCGAATTTCCATAAATGATGTATATATATATATATGGATTCCTAAGTACCTATAGCTAATGTTTTGTATCTACTGACATTGTTGTAGATCTTGGGAAGCCCGAGACTTAGGTTTGGATTAGCTTAAGAAGCAGACAAGGTATGTTAAGGCTATCCCTTCTTTCTTTTTGGCATTAATTACATAAAAGAGCGAACGATGAACATTCATGACTCCAATGAATTCTAGTTCTCAACGGTACTTGGCATGGCAGTTGTATTTGATTCTCAAGTGTCGGTTCATTCTAATTATTCTATTGAGCCCCAGATGATGATTTAGTATGCATATGGTTGCTCATGATATTCTACTCGTGCATGCCGTTAATATATCATTCACCGAGTCCCGGGCCGGGTATGTATTCGTGCACAGTTTCATTGCATTATTCACCGAGTCCGTCACTAGAGGGTCGGGTACGGTATATATATGATTATTATATTATATGTGGATCGGGCCGTACGTTCCTCGGCATTATTATATTATATATGGATCAGGCCGTACGTTCCACAAAGACTATCAGTAAATTATAATCTATACTTATCATACGCCATAGAGTCAGTTTCAGTCATATAGAGTTACGCATATTCTCGGATGTTAGCACGAGATGCATTCAATTATTAATATTGGTTTTCATGATCCATCCGCACTTGATGTTCTTATGCCTTACATACTCGGTACATTGTTCGTAATCTAGAACGTCCCTTTGCTCAAAAAGTAATGTTCATGCCATCACGTCCCGCATTATTTTGCGGTAAAAGTATTCAGCTAGGATGGTTGGCTATCGGGATTGGCAAACCCATTTTCTTCCGGAGCAGTACCAAGTCATTATGGTTATCATGTGTGTGTACGGGTATGTCGGGGCCCTGTCCCGATTCATATGATTCAAGTGTTTACACTTAGAGACTTTGCAGACAGTGTCCTGTGGTTAGTATGTTAAGATGTCATGCGTTGAGTGAAGCGACCATGTAGGCCGATATGTTAGTTTGACTTACTCGATTTTTGATTAATTGAGTATCGTTCGCAAATTTCTATGGTTTGACGGAAAGTACTTTATTATATTTCTGAAATTTTTATATATGTCCAGTTTCATTATGTGAATGCCAGAGGGTTCGCTCAGCTCTAAGTAAGAATTGGGTGTCCATCATGCCCTATCGGAATTGGGGTGTGACATCCACTCTAATGCCTTCTTCTGAAATAATGTGACCCGTAAAAAGCCACAGAGTTCAACAAAAACTCACACTTGGAAAACTTGGCATACCACTCTCTATCTATTAAGAATTCACACCCCGTTCGTAGATGTTCTAGCATGAATCAGCCTTTGTGGCGAATAAACCAAAATATCATCTATAAACATAATCACGAACAAATCTAGGAAGGGTCTGAATGCACGATTCATCAAATCCATGGATACGGCTGGGGCATTAGTTAGCCCAAATGACATAACACCAAACTCATAGTGGCCATATCTAGTCCGAAATGCCGTCTTCAGAATGTCCTCTTCCTTCTCCCTAACCTAATGGTGTCCCGAACTCAAATCTATCTTCGAGAAGTATTTGGCGCCATGCAATTGGTCGAATAAATCATCGATCCTCGGGAGCGGATACTTATTCTTTACAGTCACTTTATTCAATTGCCTATAATCAATACACATTCGCAAAGAGCCATCCTTCTTTCTTACAAATAATACAGGTGCTCCCCACGGCGATGTGGTGCGCCTAATAAAGCCCTTCTCAAGAAAATCTTTCAACTGCTCCTTCAATCCTTTCAACTCCGCAGGTGCCATCCTATAAGGTGGAATAAATATTGGCTGAGTATCCTAATAGGTCAATGGTGAAATCAATCTCCCTCTCTAGGGGAATGCCTGGAAGCTCATATGAAAACACTTCTAGAAACTCATTTACCACAGGAACAGAATAAAGGGTAGGTGACTCTGCTTGCACATCCTGGACCCGAACCGGGTGATAGATGTACCCTTTTCTGATCATCTTCCTTGCTTTAAGGTAGTAAATAAACTGTCACGACCCAAATCGGAGGGCCGCGACTGACACCCTAGACCCTACTCGACTGAGTGCCATACTACTATTCCACCCAGGAGTCACAACTTTTTGTGAACCTTTAATTTACGAAATGACGCTTCCGTTAGGTAAAAAAAACTTTTCAATAAAACTCTTTCGTCAAATCAGGGACTTCTCCCTTATCGTTAATTCAAAGAAAACCTTTAGTCACAATAAAATCTTTAAAAATAAAGCATAAAAACACATCGACGTACTATCCACAGGACACTGTCTGCAAAAGTCTCTAACATACACAAGATACCATAACATAAGTACTTTGACTCGGCAACAATCCGAACTGAGATGGAGCTCACCAATCTAGCTGATAGCCTAGGAACATCCTATAGCCAATGTCTTCTACTCATCCGTATACACATTATCTTGGCATGAAACACAAAATCATTCACATAAGAAGGGACGTCAGTACGAATAGTGTACTGAGTATGTAAGGCATGAATAATAACATAATAATAAATATCAAACATAACAGGGGATAAAGATGAGCTGTACATTTGATTGCCTCTTAAGGCAGATACCATTCATGCAACTTTAACCTTTTTAAATCAATATGTACATAAAATCATGGAAGACGTCTGAGACGTTTCAATGAATGTGCAAAGATAAATAAATCATTATGGTTATATCAACAAAACACATATATCTATAGAAATGCCACAACATAGGCCACATCGTCACCCCTAAAAACATCACAACATTTCCACATACTATAACACTTCAAAATGTGCCTTATATATAAACATCACATCATAAATTCACACGCCTCACGCCTCCGTGCCTTATATATAAACATCACATCATAGGCCACAAGATCAGTTTCTTGCCTTATATATATAAACATCACATCATAGAGAATCTCACCTTGTTAAAATTCCTTATATATATAAACATCACATCATAGTTGACAGGCTTACCCCCCGTCAATTCCCCTTTTATATATATATACATATATATATATATATATATATATATATACACATACATCACAATAAAGGTCACATTTTATCCCCCGGATTGTGTGCCTTATATATATACACATCACAATAAAGCCACACGTGCCTCTGTCAATCGTGCCTTATATATATACATCACAACAAAGGCCACCGCGTCACCCCCGTCAATCGTGCTTTTATATGTACATGAAGAATGAGAATGAGTGCGAGTGTATAGGCAAAATGAAATAATAGAACTCGTAATGTCACAAAATAGCTATATACATATATTATACTCATAGGATGCATGGGAGTTCAAATAAAAGCTACTACTTTAGCGGAGTGACGTAAGGTTGGTAACCTCCGATTATATTATGGAATAATCATCATTGCTCTATCTCACCTTGAAGAAACAACTATTATAAGGTGAGACCAACAACAATGAATAGAATCGATAAAATCATGAAATAAGCTCAATAATCTCATAAAAGCATTGATCTCATAACTTGAGACTCTTAACCATAAAATCATCATCATCATAGAAAATATTCTCATCTTTGACATCATCATTATCATCGTAAAAACATGTTCATCATTGTTATCATAAGAGCTCACAGAATCATAAATCTCTGGTTTGAAAAATACGGGCATTTTGGAAAACATTTATGGATTATCGGGAAAGGAATCATGCCTTGGAGTCATAAACTTCTATCTTTTGAAAACAAAGAAGTTATGGAAGCATTTATGAAATCGTACCATAGGATCATGCTTTTGAAAGAAAGGGACGAACCTTAACATACCTGATTGATATCCTACGAATTAATGCTTATTCTCCCTGTTATATCCCGTATTTTGTACGTTGGAGTATTTTAAGTTAGTTGCGATAAATTATGGGCAAGGCTATTTTTTTCGATTTTGTGTAATGCACAAGACGCTTATGAATTTTGTTGGATGGGAATATTAAGGAAACTTGGGGCTAGAAGTTGGAAAAAAATTATTTCATGAAATGGCCAAATGGCCAAGTGGCCGTGGGGTATGGTGTGGGCTCCACCCATGGTTGGCCAATTGTTTCAAGCCATGAAATGGCACATGTGTGCACCTTGTATTTGTGGAGGCTAAGTATATATATATGTATAAGTCATGACCAAGCAAGACCAAAATTCATCATCTTCACCTTAGAAAATTCAAGAAGTTTGGAGAAAGTGAGAGAGAGACCATTCGGCCATAGCCATAGCCGAATTTGGTCCTTGAAAAATTGATCAAGAAAAATTATTTTCTTCTAGCTTCTCTACCAATTGGAAGGTCCTCTATAACATGGAGTAGTTGTTGGAGCAAGCAATCCATTCATCTTTGCAATTCACCAACCCTAGCCAAGTGGAAAGCTAAGAGGTAAAGGTGAGATTTAATTTCCTTTTTCATGTGTTATGGATGATTTGTACATGTTGTAGTGTGTAGAAATGGATGAAATTCATGAAGTTGGGTGTGTTGGATGGTGGCCGAATATGGCCTCCCTTGTATGGCAAGGAATGAATTAAATTTTATGTAGTATTTTGGTTGTTATTATTATAAGTTCTATGATGATAATGAAATTTTAATGACTCAAGTGAAGTTGAAATCGTTGTTGAGCCGTGTGTGTTGGGCTTGGCCATGTATATGTGGTGTTGTGTAGAAGTGAAGAACTAATTTTATTTAGTATGTTTGGGTTGTTGTGTTGTGGGTTCTATGATGCAAATGAAAGTTTAATGGTTCATATTGAAGTTATAGTCGTTTGTGGCTTGTTATAGAAGCCAATGTGATCTTACTATAGTTTCTTGTATTTTTGAGAATAATGTTGTTAATGTGTGAATTGTTGGTGTAGTTGATGAATTTGGAAGGAAGAAATGTGTTGTTGTTGTTCCTATTGGAAATGGAGGGTTTCGGGTGAAGTAGTATATTAATTGGGTTGTTTTGAATATTGTACGGATTGTTTGAAGTGTTCTTGAATCTCGCTTGAATGATCTCGGATTAGTACTTAAACTTGTGAGCGTTGATGTTGGTTTGAATGTATGTAGTTGAATTGAATATAAATGGAATGTTGTCGAATTATGTAGAAAAGAGTTACTAGCGTTATAATGCATTTTGAATTGATTATTGATGTTGTTAATATGGTTGTTGGTATTGTTGTTGAAGATTTGGCCGAGTTGAATTCTCGGGGTGTTGAATTTATAGGGAAATGCGCGAATTTCGTAAATAAAGCGATAGCTTGGAAGTGAATTCTTAAATGCTTATGACTAATGTTAGTATCTAATGACATTATTGTAGATCTTGGGAAGCCCGAGACTTAAAGTTCAGATTAGCTTAGGAAGCGGACGAGGTATGTAAGGCTTACTTTTTCTTTCTTTTGGCATGTCTTAGTTGTAAGTAGGCTATGATACGAGCCTCGAGGTAACTCTATTCTTGCGATCCGAGCGTGTTTACGATTCTTATTCATGTCTTAATGTTGGCATTCTTAATGTAGTAGAATTATGGTCCTTACGTCTTTTGTATGATTGGGTTTCAAATGTTGTATAAAGAGTTTTACTCCAAAAGGATTTTATGTTGAAAAATGTCCCTAACTTTCATAGACGAAAACGGATCGCTTCGATATGTTCGTAGAAAGTCCTAAAGTGGATAATGTCCGTAACTTTCATGTATGGTCTCGGATTGCTATGATATGTTCGTAAAAGTGTTCTATAATGGAAAAATGCCCGTAACTTTCATAGGCGGGCTCGGATTGGCTCGATATGTGTTTATGATCCCTAAGACGTTATATGACATGTTTCGTAATGATATTTCAAGAGTCTTAAGTGTGACTATTATTTGGATACTCGAGCGTTGATTTGTCTACTTATCTATCGAGTCTGAGATGATGATTTGTATGCATATGGTTTCTCACTCATTTGCGGTAGCAATTACTTTTTCATTCGTCCGGGCCGGGGCATGTATTCGTGCAACTCTCGCATTTATTCACCGCTTCCCACACTAGAGGGCGAGAGCATGTTATTTACCGCGTCCTATAGTGGGCCGGGAAGCACGTTATATGATATGATGATGGCGCCGGCCTACGGGATGGGCCGAGTATGATATACATGATGGAGACAGATCTCCTTTACCGAGTCCCTCATTAGAGGGCGGACACGCTTCAATTCACCGAGTCCTATATATATATATATATATATATATATATATATATATATATATATATATATATGGCATGATGATATGATGACATGATGATTTTATTTACCGCGTCTCTCACTATAGGGCCGGGGCACGTTATATATATACATGATATGATGATTTTATCTATCGAGTCCCTCACTAGAGGGCCGGGACATGTTCTGTATATGTATATGTACTACATGATATTGACATGCATGATTTATGTTTCAGAGGCAAGCCTTATGATTCTCTATACTCCTTATTTCGGTATGACCATTTTACTTTGTATTTCATGCTTTACATGCTCGAACATATTCGTATCGACCCCTTTCTTCGGGGGCTGCGTTTCATGCCATACGTGTGTATACGGATGAGTAAAGGATATTAGCCAAGATGTTCCGGCGGGATTGGCGAGCTCCATTTCCTTAGGAGTGTTTGACAAGTCGAATAATTATGTTATAGTATCTTGGTTTATGTCAGAGACTTTGCAGACAGAGTCATGTATATGTAACAAGCAGTCTCGTAAGCGGCTCTGTAAGCCGATGTATCATTATGCATTATATTACAGTTTCATATGTTTACAGATTTTCCTCGATTTGAGAAAGACGAAAAGCATGTTTTTTTGAAAAGATTACATTGTGCACTCATTTTATGGTTTAAGGGCCCAGTATGATTATGAGTAACACGAGAGTCAGCGGGTTCGCTCGGCCCTAAGTAAGGGTCGGGTGCCCATCATGCCCTATCGGAAATTAGGGTGTGACAAATTGGTGTCAGAGCAGTTCGTCCTAGGGGTTGTCTGCAAAGTCTTGTCCGGTAGAGTCCTGTTTATGGTGTGAAGTGCGCCACATTTATAAGCAGGAGGCTACGGGGCATCTAGGGTGATTACTCTTCTTTCACATCCGAGATCGTGCCATAGAGCCAAGTCATAGGAAATGATATTCCTTACCCTGACCTTTGATTTCAGCAGAAGAATGGCATCGATAGAAGAAAGTGACTAGCGATATTGGAAGCTACAAAGCACGCAGGTAAGCAAAGGTATGAAAGATATATGTCGGGTAAGGTATTGAAGTGCGATCGAAATGTAAAATTGAAAACTGAAAAGGAAAGTAAACAAGAAAGTGTAATAGGTGCAGTTGGAGTTGGGCATACGAGGTATGTTCATCATTTTCGTATTGTTGTTGGTATGGGGAGCCCTGTGAGGCTGTGATATGATATGATATATGTACATGTATGTTGGCCCTGTGAGGCATTGTTGGTATTTCCTGCGTGCAGGTCTTGAGATAGTAATAATTACAGAGGAAACTCTGCCAAAATTTTTCTAGAAATAAAAAGAGAATGAGATATGGGTTTGTAATATATCTTGAAAGGTCGTGCCAATAGTAATGATAAGATTTGATTAAGCTACGAGTACGGCTGACATCGAGAAAGAAGTTAATTGCTGAATTGGGGATAATAATAATTAGAAGGTCGATATCGATATGGTAAAAAGAAATTGGAAAGGGCTTGTGATGCTAAGAGATGATTTAGAAAAGGCTGGCAAACCTTGATAGAGAGTTATATTAAGGTACCGACCGAATTGATAAGCGGGGATGAATTATGACGAGCTTATAGTTAAAAGAAGTAATAGTATGATTAAGACAAGAGTATAAAGGAAAAGAATTGTGATGGATAAGAATGTAATGATAAGACAGTTTGTGAAATATTAAGGATAGAGTTGATCAGAAAGGGTAAAGGGTTAAGAAGTGTTATATTATAGGATTGATTACGAATAAAATATAATGTGAATATAATGAGGATTGTTATGAAATAAGTAAAGCCTAGTGAGAAGGTGGCCAAAGTTATGATGTGATCTATGTAGCTAGAATGTAAAGGCAAGGGTGAAATGGAAAAGCGGGCTATAGAACGAATAAGGAAGGCTTATCAAGTTCTGTAGGGGAAGTTTGGAATAAGGGTTATATAATAACGGAAATGATAGCGAGTGTAAGAAAAGAAAGGGCAATTGGAAGAAGGAAACAAGAAGAGAGCGAGATGACAGTGTAGTGATAGACCATGACATGTGTAGCCAAGGATACGAGTACTATAAGCGGCGGGAATGTGTAAGGCCCGGTTATAGAAAGGATGAGGAACGAGGTAAAATGAGAGCAGGAATCCAAAGGCCGATAACCAAGTATTTATAAGTAACGACGATTGAGGTATGTTCACCACCATTGGGAATCTGGAAGTCTAGGACAGAAAGTAGTCATATCCATAGGTGAAAAGTGAATATTGAGGATTGAAAAGGGCTAAAATAGTAATTGTGGAGTCAGAAGAGTAAAAGACCCTTTCTAATTCAGAGGGAGATGTGTTATGAGAACGTTTCAGAATATATCAAAACTTCAACTTACTCCAAATTATGTGATGAAGGTCATGTGGTGAGGTGGACGCGATCATACTAGCATTAAAGCATCGTATTTCATCAGAGTTCCAAGGTTAAGCGTGCTGGAGTGAGAGAAATTTTAGGATGGGTGACCCCCTGGGAAGTTTTCTGAAAGTCTTACAAATTCAGACGTAAGAAGCAAATGAGAAGCTAGAGTAATCTAAGGAGAGTTAGAGTGTGCGGAGTGGGCCGAGACCTTAAGAGGTCGCGTAGGACGAGGCGGATTAGACCGGTAAAGAAAAAGAAGGTGCATCACAGCTCTAGTATTAGGGTGAGTTTGAGTAGCGTTTGGGAATATTTTGTGCACGAGATGCTGGTAACTATGTATATGTATATAGGCGCACATGATATCCCGTACATGGCCATATCAGCGGATATGTGTATTCCGGCCACCAACGTGGCGGTATATGGAAGGAATTAATCGGACAGGGTAATGAAGTTCAAGTGAGAAACAATATATAGATGGCACAAATGTTACAAGGCAAGCTGATGCTGTTTTCACTACAGGTTAAGCTTGGAAAGTTCTAGTACAATGATATTTGGAAAAGAAAGAAAGTGAGTAGATAGAAGGCAAGGGGATCAAAATGTCGGAATAAAAGTGCCGCCTAATTGAGATTGGAAATACGGACGTAAGGCAAAGTATAATCGGATCATAGTATAAGTACACCCCTTAAAGGGGGGAAGCGGGTGCGAGAGATGCAAGTGCAAGATGGAGACAACCAACACTACCATATATTTGACACGGATGCTTGGGCCACAGGTAAGATTCTTGCTGAGGCAAGTTAGTAAGATCTAAAAGCCGGCAATAAAAGGGATAGAAGTTAGGATGGTGATTGAGATAGTGCTGAGAATTAATTGTAGAGATTTTGAATGATATGACAGTGGAAAGTGGAGGCTTAAAGGAGTATGACAAGATAGACTACAAGCGAATGTAGTACAGAGGGGACATGTGAAGTAGAATGAACCAGGAGAAGGAAAGATGTACAGATGGTTCAAGCTAAACTACCGAGATAGAATTAGTACTGAGGATAAACAGGACATGGCTATGGTTGAACCAAAGATTTATTCTGATACCAGTTGTAAGAGAAGAGAGGCGAGGACAAAGTAAAACATAAGAATTAGTGAAGCTACGCTAAGGTATTTCTTGGGCTAATTTGAGCACCTTCGTATATTCGCGTAAAAATTGCAACATCATGTGTGACCGGGAAGTTGAGAGCAAGGTCGGAGCAAAGGGACGATAGAAGAGTTCGAACTAAAGATAAAGAAATGACACGAGATAATGTGCCTAGAATGTTACAAGTTGAGTGAAGGGGGATTATAAGATGATTTAAGCAAGATGGTCAGAACTAGCTGGTTACTAAAAGAGGGTGAATTTGTACGTCAAATCCTTTCAGAATTATACCGGCTAATGATAGTTAAAGCAGGGGACGGCTATTAGCAGCTCAGAGACGACAGAAATCATATGACGGCAATCGGCGTCGACACTTAGAATTCCAGATTGGCGAGTGGGTATGCTTGAAGATATCACCCATGAAAGGTGTAATGAGATTCGACAAGAAGGAGAAGTTTAACCCGAGATGTATTGGACCTTATTACATTGTTCATAAGGTATGAAGGTTGCGTGATAAAGACGTGGTATCTGTTAAGGTATTGTGGCAGAGCAATAACAGGGAGGAGATGATTTGAGAAGCTGAAGACAAGATGAAGAAGAAATATGATTGGTAGGTGAGACGGCATACTATAGTAATAAAGGAAACCCCCCCCCCCGAGATCCTTATAAGACCTTATGAGACTAGTTGAACATTCGAGGACGAATGTTCTAAAGGGGGGGAGGATGTTATATCCCGTATTTTGTACGTTGGAGTATTTTAAGTTAGTTGCGATAAATTATGGGCAAGGCTATTTTTTTGATTTTGTGTAATGCACAAGACGCTTATGAATTTTGTTGGATGGGAATATTAAGGAAACTTGGGGCTAGAAGTTGGAAAAAAATTATTTCATGAAATGGCCAAATGGCCAAGTGGCCGTGGGGTATGGTGTGGGCTCCACCCATGGTTGGCCAATTGTTTCAAGCCATGAAATGGCACATGTGTGCACCTTGTATTTGTGGAGGCTAAGTATATATATATATGTATAAGTCATGACCAAGCAAGACCAAAATTCATCATCTTCACCTTAGAAAATTCAAGAAGTTTGGAGAAAGAGAGAGAGAGACCATTCGGCCATAGCCATAGCCGAATTTGGTCCTTGAAAAATTGATCAAGAAAAAATATTTTCTTCTAGCTTCTCTACCAATTGGAAGGTCCTCTATAACATGGAGTAGTTGTTGAAGCAAGCAATCCATTCATCTTTGCAATTCACCAACCCTAGCCAAGTGGAAAGCTAAGAGGTAAAGGTGAGATTTAATCTCCTTTTCATGTGTTATGGATGATTTGTACATGTTGTAGCGTGTAGAAATGGATGAAATTCATGAAGTTGGGTGTGTTGGATGGTGGCCGAATATGGCCTCCCTTGTATGGCAAGGAATGAATTAAATTTTATGTAGTATTTTGGTTGTTATTGTTATAAGTTCTATGATGATAATGAAAGTTTAATGACTCGAAGTGAAGTTGAAATCGTTGTTGAGCCGTGTGTGTTGGGCTTGGCCGTGTATATGTGGTGTTGTGTAGAAGTGAAGAACTAATTTTATTTAGTATGTTTGGGTTGTTGTGTTGTGGGTTCTATGATGCAAATGAAAGTTTAATGGTTCATATTGAAGTTATAGTCGTTTGTGGCTTGTTATAGAAGCAATGTGATCTTACTATAGTTTCTTGTATTTTTGAGAATAATGTTGTTAATGTGTGAATTGTTGGTGTAGTTGATGAATTTGGAAGGAAGAAATGTGTTGTTGTTGTTCCTATTGGAAATGGAGGGTTTCGGGTGAAGTAGTATATTAATTGGGTTGTTTTGAATATTATACGGATTGTTTGAAGTGTTCTTGAATCTCGCTTGAATGATCTCGGATTAGTACTTGAACTTGTGAGCGTTGATGTTGGTTTGAATGTATGTAGTTGAATTGAATATAAATGGAATGTTGTCGAATTATGTAGAAAAGAGTTACTAGCGTTATAATGCGTTTTGAATTGATTATTGATGTTGTTAATATGGCTGTTGGTATTGTTGTTGAGGATTTGGCCGAGTTGAATTCTCGGGGGTGTTGAATTTATAGGGGAAATGCTGCCCGAATTTCTATAAATAAAGCGATAGCTTGGAAGTGAATTCTTAAGTGCTTATGACTAATGTTAGTATCTAATGACATTATTGTAGATCTTGGGAAGCCCGAGACTTAAGTTCAGATTAGCTTAGGAAGCGGACGAGGTATGTAAAGGCTTACCTTTTCTTTCTTTTGGCATGTCTTAGTTGTAAGTAGGCTATGATACGAGTCTCGGGGTAACTCTATTCTTGCGATCCGAGCGTGTTTACGATTCTTATTCATGTCTTAATGTTGGCATTCTTAATGTAGTAGAATTATGGTCCTTACGTCTTTTGTATGATTGGGTTTCAAATGTTCTATAAAGAGTTTTACTCCAAAAGGATTTTATGTTGAAAAATGTCCCTAACTTTCATAGACGAAACCGGATCGCTTCGATATGTTCGTAGAAAGTCCTAAAGTGGATAATGTCCGTAACTTTCATATATGGTCTCGGATTGCTATGATATGTTCGTAAAAGTGTTCTATAATGGAAAATGCCCATAACTTTCATAGGCGGGATCGGATTGGCTCGATATGTGTTTATGATCCCTAAGACGTTATATGACATGTTTCGTAATGATATTGCTAGAGTCTTAAGTGTGACTATTATTTGGATACTCGAGCGTTGATTTGTCCACTTATCTATCGAGTCTGAGATGATGATTTGTATGCATATGGTTTCTCACTACTCTGCTCGTGCGAGCTGTTATTACTTCTTTCACTGCGTCCCGGGCCAGGGCATGTATTCGTGCAACTCTACTGCATTTATTCACCGCATCCCTCACTAGAGGGCCGGGGCATGTTATTCACCGCGTCCCTCACTAGAGGGCCGGGGCACGTTATATGATATGATGATGGCGCCAGCCCACAGGATGGGCCGAGTATGATATACATGATGGAGACAGGATCTCCTTTACCGAGTCCCTCATTAGAGGGCCGGGACACGCTCTTCACCGAGTCCCTCACTAGAGGGCTGAGTACGGTATATCTTTGAACTACTATATATCCTATCCAAAATTGTCATCCTCCTACAAGGCCTTTATATCCACTTGTAATTCGGTATCCATACCAAAGACTAGAAGGGAAGCCTTGTGTGCCCCTCACTATATATATATATATATATATATATATATATATATATATATATATATATGATGGCATGATGATATGATGATGATGATATGATGATTTTATTTACCGCGTCCCTCACTATAGGGCGGGGCACGTTATATATATACATGATATGATGATTTTATCTACCGAGTCCCTCACTGAGGGGACACGTTCGTATATGCATATGTACTACATGATATTGACATGCATGATTTATGTTTCGTAGGCAAGCCTTATGATTCTCTATACTCCTTATTTCGGTATGACCATATCTTGTATTTCATGCTTTACATGCTCGGTACATATTCATCATCGACCCCCTTTCTTCGGGGCCGCGTTTCATGCCACGCGTGTGTATGGATGAGTAGAGGATATTAGCAGAAGATGTTCCAGCGGGATTGGTGAGCTCTATTTCCTTCCGGAGTGCTGCTGAGTCAGAATATTTATGTTATGGTATCTTGGTTTATGTTAGAGACTTTGCAGACAGAGTCATGTATGTAACAAGTCAGTCTCGTAAGCGGCTCTGTAAGCCGATGTATCATTATGCATTATATTACAGTTTCATATGTTTACAGATTTTCCTCGATTTGAGAAAGGCGAAAAGCATGTTTTTTTGAAAAGTTTACATTGTGCACTCATTTTATGGTTTAACGGCCCAGTATGATTGTGAGTAACATGAGAGTCAGCGGGTTCGCTCGGCCCTAAGTAAGGGTCGGGTGTCCATCATGCCCTATCGGAAATTGGGGTGTGACACTCCCGAACTTGCAAATCTACACTCAAGAGAAATTATACTACCGTTAGACTTATTGTCATATGCCTATCTCAAGTCCTTAAACCAAACTCCTTTAGAATACGCAAAAATTCGGCAAGATCTCCCCGTTTATATGCCTGGCAGAAATCACAATCCGAAAGAACCACCAATAACAACAACAATACCAACATCAACAACAATACTATCAATACCAATATATTCCATAAAACATCCCACACGATATTTTTCAACATACAACAACAATATACACTTCCTTTCTTCCCAATCAAGGAGCATAATCTCATTAACGCACCATAAACATTAGATACCATCTCTATACATGTAAATCAGCCCATCCACACGGCCACAACATGCTCAAAACAGTCCATAAACACAACAACTACAACACGACACTTTATAACCTTTCCTCCATAACTATTTTCACTTTTAAGACTTGCTAAACCTTCAAATCAACTCAACATAAGAGATCGGATAAAGAATGATGGAATCCTAGTTGCCCCAAGATCACCTATGTGGAATCAAGTCAAGGAGCCCCAAACATCACAAGGGTTGCGCATGAAGATAGGTGCTCGTGAGAATGCATTAGCGCCATACCAAGGATCTCAACTGTGGAAGATTGCTTGAAAGGATGGTTTGGAGAAGAGGGTTGAAGATGGTCATGCTTGCAATGTGGCTATTACTTGAAGATTCACAATTTCAAGTTTTTTTCCCAAAAGAAGACACCCAAACAAGGCCCTTACATCATTAAGGGTAAAAGTGTAATAATGTAGTTGTCTTCTTTTGAGCTTTAGTATAAATAGTAGTTTCTTTCATTTGGAAGACTAAGACTATTTTGATTATTATTACTTGATATTTGGATATTGTAACTCTTGAGAGTTAAGTGATTGCTTAGCCTTAGATTGGGTGTTTATTGAGAGGACAGGTTATTAGGGATTCTAATCCCTCTTGGTCATTCTAAGAATTTGGTTGCTTCTTGTTCTTAAATTTAGAGGTCTTAGTTTTCTATAACTTTGGTTGCTAAATTGAGTCTAAGTTGTGTCAAATTATCGATCTCTTTTATTTCTTGCATTTTCTTGTTGTTTTCATTCTTAATCTTGTATCAATTGGTATCAGAGCTTGGATTAGACTTGTTCTATCAAATCTAGCTTAGGGTTTGTTACTATTAAAAAAAAAAAATCCTAGAAAAACCCCAATTTTTTTTTGTTTGTTTTGTTGTTTTGTTATTAGATTCTTGTTCCTTAGTACGTTTGGGATTCAAATCTTCAAATTCCGTGTCAATCGGGTCAATATTAAGAATCCATCATTTTTGAGTTGAAGCTTTTGAAAAACTTGAAGAACTTGAAGTGGGTCTTGTTGATTTGGGTGAAATTGGGACTTGAAACTTATTGGGCATTGTTCTACAAGTCGTGGGGAGTCTAAATCTGAAAATTGAAGGAAAAACAAGTTGGTTTGAAGGTAGTTGGAAATTTGAAATTGTTGGTGTTCTTGAAGATCATCAAATCTTCATAGGGAAGAAGACTCTCCAAAAGGGCATTTAATCCAAAGTTTTCAAGTCAAGATTTGAGAAAAGTATTTTTCTACCCCAAAGGGGTAAATACTAGGTTGAGTGGGCCCAGGAACGTCATCAGATCCAAGAAATTTGGTCCAAATTTTGAGAAGTTTGAGATCAACACGAAAATCGCTGAAGCTGGAACATTGCAAATTACGGACCGTAAATCACATTACGGACCGTAATGCGGGTCTTAAACTTGGATCTTGAAATTGTAGCTCATTGGAATTTGGCAAATTCGTTAAATACGGACCGTAAACCACAATACGGATCGTAAATCACAATATGGAAAGTATTCCCTAACCGTATAAAAGGACCAAGGATTGGAGCATTCTGCCTAGGAAAGACATCGTTAAATATGGACCGTAAAACAAAACACGGCCCGTATCTTGCGGGTCGTAAAAGGCAAGAAGTATTATGTTTTGGGCATCACTAAATACGGACACGAAATACGGACCGTATTTTGTCAAGCTCAAACCGTATACTCAAGGTACCTTTTCAATTCCAAATTTCATTTCAACCCACGTCCATTTCTTAAAAAAATTCTTGATCCTTAGTTGTTGGTCTTGTGTCCCTAGTCTTTGGTAGGGAACAAAAAAACAAAGTATATGTTATAAAATAATAAAGCAAGCAAAACCAATATTGTAGACAAAGAGAGAAGAGAGGAATTCTTTTATTTCTCTTGTTAGGGATTCCATACAATGAAGAGAACATCTCTATTTATAGGAGAAAGTTAACTTGGTGCCAAAGTCACAAACCCTAAAGTTTCTTCTAAAGATAGACATCCATAATTAAATAATATTTATAACACTCCCCCTTCGGATGTCTATTTCGTAGATAATGTGCCTCGTTAAAACCTTACTAGAAAAAACCCAGTGGGAAAAATTCTAGTGAAGGAAAAAGAGTACAGATTTCTAATAATACGCCATTTGGTTGCCTCATTAAAAACCTTACAAGGAAAAACCCAGTGGGACAAAAACCTTGAAAGGGAAAAAGAGTACAACGCTTATTAACTTCCCCTGATGAGAACTTCAATCCAAAAACTTGAATCTTCACATCTCAATCTTGTGCATCATCTTCTCGAAAGTTGCAATTGGTAAAGACTTGGTGAATAAATCAGTCATATTATCGCTCGAGCAAATCTCTTGCACGTTGATATCACCATTCTTCTAGAGCTCGTGTGTGAAGAACAACTTTAGTGAAACATGCCTTGTGTTTTTATGAATCCTCTCTTTAGTTGGGCTATGTATGCTGCTGCATCTTCAGTCTTTGAATAGAGTTGTATTGTTGAAATCACTCCAAGTGCATTCCTGACTTGCTTTATAAACAGATGTTATCTTTATAAATGCATCAATTGCATAAAGATATGGCACTTCGGGACCAAAAAATTATGCAAGTTTCTCATTTCAACTTCTTTCGGCAGATAATCTATTTCTTTTGAAAACTCTTCAAGAGTTTCAATAATATTCAAGTAATCAACTTGCACCATCAATATGATGATTTTGATTTTCACAAAGTCATAAGGATAAATAGAGTCATTTGTGCCCTTAGTCAGTAAATATTCATTAAGGTGATAAAATCGCGTTCACCTTGCTTCACTTAATTCATATAAGAATTATGAACAAATTTCTACAACTTGTATATGCTTTAGGCATTTAAAATTCTTCAGGAATTTTCATATAATTTTGTCAAGTAATTCATATAGGCTGTGACAATATCTATTCTATTTAAATATGTGACATCTTTTGGTATGCGACAATGAGTCCAATAAGCTTTACGCTTACCAAGATGCGTCATTTCACTTGATAATAATTTCTACATTAGCATTCTTTAATAGACGTAGAATTTAGATCCTCATGGTCTTTTACAATATTGCGCTATATTGTACCAAAGATATCGTCGACAATATATCATTTGTATCGGTTCGCAATGTGACATAACTTATGGAGATCTCATCACTTCCATTATTTTTAGGCACCTAAACCTCTCATGAGGTTTCATGAAGTGTTATGTCATAGGCTCTTCAAGAGCACATTGCCTCCTTATAATGATCATTGATCATTTTGCTCTTCTTTTTTTTTCAATGATTATTGCGTTTGGAACCGATTAGTCTACCACGCTTCATGCATCTTTGTAAACTCGTCCTTCGGGGACATGAATTTAATAGGAACATTTTGCGGCTGAAATTAGAAATTAACTTTGGGTCGACAAATGCTTCTAGCATTTGAGTTGAATTATCTTTTGAATGAGGATCATACTAATGATAATTCATAACATATTCTCATTGCTTCTTCTCTCCCCTTATGTTAGAAAAACTAACATATATCCCGTCTTCATTAGGGAAATCCATCTATGTGCATCACGGTAGATTAATTAATCATATACCACACATAAAAATTGTTAGATGAAAATATCTGGTTCCTGAACTTGAACCAATTGTGAGGGGAGAGTTTATCATAATTCTTTGGTCTGAAGCATATAAGTGTTATTGCATGCAATATATCATATTTTAGACCACCACATGAAGCTTTGTACTCATAAGCAATGGTTTAGCTATTTATCGGAAGCATTCAACGCCAAACCAGTTGGTATAAACTAGCATTAACAAGATGAATTATCTTGATTACATAATCTGAAAATTGTGCTCTCAACTCAATTATTTTGAACAAGTAACTTTGCATATGTCAAACTGTGGGTTGACAATAAACGCACATCTGACCGTCTTATTGATGCATCTATTTAAGACATCACATAACAAGTGAACGGGCCCATATTCACCTTTTTTTTTTTTTTTCAGAATTTGGGGAATTCAATCTCAACATTTGCTAGTATAATCAAATTTTCATAAGAACAAGCAACAAAAATAAATTCTTGAAGAATCTTCTAGTTCTTCAATATATGCCAAATACTCAATTTTCACATCATATTTGAATCGGGATGGCCAAACCGCTCATGCCGACTAATAAAATTATTTATACTACTAAACTTCAGGTTTACCATACCATGTGCTCTATGTTTTAGTAAACTTCTGGTTTACTATGACATGAATTATTATTTTTGCACCAATAAACTTCTGGTTTACCATGTGATTCATCATGCTTATATTTGTGTAGTACAATTTGGAGAATAAAGAGGGTAGCCATTCATATACATATTTCTTACCCACTATAATTTTCAAGATATTCAATCCTCCAATCGTTTATAGCTTCAATATGATAGCCATTTAATTTAGCAAACTTCGGGTATACTACAACTTGTGTTTCGATCATAATGCCTTCGTATATTATAATCTAAAACGAATGACATAATACTATATAAGCTCTTCTGGAGCCTTTAATTTATTCTCCGTAATCGCATATATTGGACAACCTAGTGCCATGATCTTCTAGATAAATAGTCAGCTCTTCTAGAGCCCTTAATTGATTTTGTACCATCAAATATATTTTAGATACTGCTGGTATCATAAAAGAAATTTTAGTTAAACGCTACTGGTGTCATGAGATAAACAGTAGTAGAGATCAAAATTTGCTACTGCGGGAGCAGATTTCTAAGTTTACTACTTCAGGAGTAAATTTCAGTGTTTACTACTTCGGGAGTAAAATACAGAGTATTTAAAATATTTCTTCTCAATTATTCTACCTTTTCTGGAGGTGAGGCGTATTATTTTCACAAGAAAAAACACGTATGTATTTATATTCTTTACTAAATATCATCACATTGATCACTTCAGGGATTGGATCTGTATTTGTAATATTTATCAAAAGTTCTCATTCTTCAGGAATGGAACAAAATTAGCTGTATTTGTAATATTTATCAAAAGTTCTCATTCTTCAGGAATGGAACAAAATTATATTTACGTGTTCTGAGCAAATAGCTTAATACCTCTTTTAAGATGTTACTACTTCAGGAGCAAATCAAGGTATCCAGATAACGTAGAGTATTTTTCTCTAACATATCTTCAATTGTAATCACAATAACTCCATAAAAAATTACAACTTGATACATACACATAAATTTTACTATAACGAGACTAATGAAATACGACACTTCTGATTTCAATCGAAATAAAGCCGAAGGCCATCCAAAGAACCATAATATTAATTTTGAAGAAATCAGGAAATAAATATGCAAACTTCAGCAACAAAATTTTCAAACGAAAAAGAATGAGTAATATCCATATAAACGTGGATCTTAAGTTTGCAGCTTAACAAAATTTTCCAAGGTTTCAAATACCATTATTTTCATTACCACTATTATCTATTATTAATAGTAAATAAATGATTATCACCTCCAATAAGTGGGTGGTGATATCCTTCTCCAGTTTTGAATCTTTTGACATATCATCAAGATTAAAGCTATGATAAGCAATTAATGAAACAAGTCATACCTTTGGAACAACAAGATAGCACACGAGAAACATTCAACTGCTTTACGTTATTGTTTAATTCCTCAATAGGTTAGAGACTCGTGCTGATAACGTGTTATAAAATAATAAAGCAAGCAAAACCAATATTGTAGACAAAGAGAGAAGAGAGAGAATTCTTTTTATTTCTCTTGTTAGGGATTCCATACAATAAAGAGAACATCTCTATTTATAGGAGAAAGTTAACTTGGTGCCAAAGTCACAAACCCTAAAGTTTCTCCTAAAGATAGACATCCATAATTAAATAATATTTATAACACCCCCCCTTCGGATGTCTATTTCGTAGATAATGTGCCTCGTTAAAACCTTACTAGAAAAAACCCAGTGGGAAAAATTCTAGTGAAGGAAAAAGAGTACGATTTCTAATAATACGCCATTTGGTTGCCTCATTAAAAACCTTACAAGGAAAAACCCGATTGGGACAAAAACCTTGAAAGGAAAAAAGTACAACGCTTATTAACTTCCCCTGATGAGAACTTCAATCCAAAAACTTGAATCTTCACATCTCAATCTTGTGCATCATCTTCTCGAAAGTTGCAATTGGTAAAGACTTGGTGAATAAATCAGTCATATTATCGCTCGAGCAAATCTCTTGCACGTTGATATCACCATTCTTCTAGAGCTCGTGTGTGAAGAACAACTTTAGTGAAACATGCCTTGTGTTTTTATGAATCCTCTCTTTAGTTGGGCTATGTATGCTGCTGCATCTTCAGTCTTTGAATAGAGTTGTATTGTTGAAATCACTCAAGTGCATTCCTGACTTGCTTTATAAACAGATGTTATCTTTATAAATGCATCAATTGCATAAAGATATGGCACTTCGGGACCAAAAAATTATGCAAGTTTCTCATTTCAACTTCTTTCGGCAGATAATCTATTTCTTTTGAAAACTCTTCAAGAGTTTCAATAATATTCAAGTAATCAACTTGCACCATCAATATGACAGATTTTGATTTTCACAAAGTCATAAGGATAAATAGAGTCATTTGTGCCCTTAGTCAGTAAATATTCATTAAGGTGATAAAGTCGCGTTCACCTTGCTTCACTTAATTCATATAAGAATTATGAACAAATTTCTACAACTTGTATATGCTTTAGGCATTTAAAATTCTTCAGGAATTTTCATATAATTTTGTCAAGTAATTCATATAGGCTGTGACAATATCTATTCTATTTAAATATATGACATCTTTTGGTATCTGGACAGCAGGTCCAATAAGCTTTACGCTTACCAAGATGCGTCATTTCACTTGATAATAATTTCTACGTTAGCATGCTTTAATAGACGTAGAATTTAGATCCTTATGGTCTTTTAGAATATTGTGCTATATTGTACCAAAGATATCGTCGACAATATATCATTTGTATCGGGCCGCAATGTGACATAACTTATGGAGATCTCATCACTTCCATTATTTTTTAGGCACCTAAACCTCTCATGAGGTTTCATGAAGTGTTATGTCGTAGGCTCTTCAAGAGCACATTGCCTCCTTATAATGATCATTGATCATTTTGCTCTTCTTTTTTTTTTTCAATGATTATTGCGTTTGGAACCAATTAGTCTACCACGCTTCATGCATGCTGTAAACTCTGTCCTTCAGGGACATGAATTTAATAGGAACATTTTGCAGCTGAAATTAGAAATTAACTTTGGGTCAGCAAATGCTTCTAGCATTTGAGTTGAATTATCTTTTGAATGAGGATCATACTAATGATAATTCATAACATATTTCTCAGCTGCTTCTTCTCTCCCCCTTATGTTAGAAAAACTAACATATATCCCGTCTTCTTTAGGGAAATCCATCTATGTGCATCACGGTAGATTAATTAATCATATACCACACATAAAAATTGTTAGATGAAAATATCCTGGTTCCGAACTTGAACCAATTGTGAGGGGAGTTTATCATAATTCTTTGGTCTGAAGCATATAAGTGTTATTGCATGCAATATATCATATTTTAGACCACCACATGAAGCTTTGTACTCATAAGCAATGGTTTAGCTATTTATCGGAAGCATTCAACGCCAAACCAGATTGGTATAAACTAGCATTAACAAGATGAATTATCTTGATTACATAATCTGAAAATTGTGCTCTCAACTCAATTATTTTGAACAAGTAACTTTGCATATGTCAAACTGTGGGTTGACAATAAACGCACATGTGACCGTCTTATTGATGCATCTATTTAAGACATCACATAACAAGTGAACGGGCCCATATTCACCTTCTTTTTTTTTTTTTTTTTTTTTTTCAGAATTTGGGGAATTCAATCTCAACATTTGCTAGTATAATCAACTTTTCATAAGAACAATCAACAAAAATAAATTCTTGAAGAATCTTCTAGTTCTTCAATATATGCCAAATACTCAATTTTCACATCATATTTGAATCGGGATGGCCAAACCGCTCATGCCGACTAATAAAATTATTTATACGACTAAACTTCAGGTTTACCATACCATGTGCTCTATGTTTTAGTAAACTTCTGGTTTACTATGACATGAATTATTATTTTTGCACCAATAAACTTCTGGTTTACCATGTGATTCATCATGCTTATATTTGTGTAGTACAATTTGGAGAATAAAGAGGGTAGCCATTCATATACATATTTCTTACCCACTATAATTTTCAAGATATTCAATCCTCCAATCGTTTATAGCTTCAATATGATAGCCATTTAATTTAGCAAACTTCGGGTATACTACAACTTGTGTTTCGATCATAATGCCTTCGTATATTATAATCTAAAACGAATGACATAATACTATATAAGCTCTTCTGGAGCCTTTAATTTATTCTCCGTAATCGCATATATTGGACACTGCTAGTGCCATGATCTTCTAGATAAATAGTCAGCTCTTCTAGAGCCCTTAATTGATTTTGTACCATCAAATATATTTTAGATACTGCTGGTATCATAAAAGAAATTTTAGTTAAACGCTACTGGTGTCATGAGATAAACGGAGTAGAGATCAAAAATTTGCTCTGCGGGAGCAGATTTCTAAGTTTACTACTTCAGGAGTAAATTTCAGTGTTTACTACTTCGGGAGTAAAATACAGAGTATTTAAAATATTTCTTCTCAATTATTCTACCTTTTCTGGAGGTGAGGCGTATTATTTTCACAAGAAAAAACACGTATGTATTTATATTCTTTACTAAATATCATCACATTGATCACTTCAGGGATTGGATCTGTATTTGTAATATTTATCAAAAGTTCTCATTCTTCAGGAATGGAACAAAATTATCTGTATTTGTAATATTTATCAAAAGTTCTCATTCTTCAGGAATGAAACAAAATTATATTTACGTGTTCTGAGCAAATAGCTTAATACCTCTTTTAAGATGTTACTACTTGAGGAGCAAATCAAGGTATCCGGATAACGTAGAGATTTTTCTCTAACATATCTTCAATTGTAATCACAATAACTCCATAAAAAATTACAACTTGATACATACACATAAATTTTACTATACGAGACTAATGAAATACGACACTTCTGATTTCAATCGAAATAAAGCCGAAGGCCATCCAAAGAACCATAATATTAATTTTGAAGAAATCAGGAAATAAATATGCAAACTTCAGCTACAAAATTTTCAAACGAAAAAGAATGAGTAATATCCATGTAAACGTGGATCTTAAGTTTGCAGCTTAACAAAATTTTCCAAGGTTTCAAATACCATTATTTTCATTACCACTATTATCTATTATTAATAGTAACTAAATGATTATCACCTCCAATAAGTGGGTGGTGATATCCTTCTCCGATTTTGAATCTTTTGACATATCATCTAGATTAAAGCTATGATAAGCAATTAATGAAACAAGTCATACCTTTGGAACAACAAGATAGCACACGAGAAACATTCAACTGCTTTACGTTATTGTTTAATTCCTCAATTGGTTAGAGACTCGTGCTGATAACGTGTTATAAAATAATAAAGCAAGCAAAACCAATATTGTAGACAAAGAGAGAAGAGAGGAATTCTTTTATTTCTCTTGTTAGGGATTCCATACAATGAAGAGAACATATCTATTTATAGGAGAAAGTTAACTTGGTGCCAAAGTCACAAACCCTAAAGTTTCTCTTAAAGATAAACATCCATAATTAAATAATATTTATAACAGTATAGAAATTTTAAAATTTTCATTATTTCAAATTGATACCTTGGATCATTTGGGACTTCAAGACCACGTTTTCAAGTTATCACCTACCCGGGCTCGAAATTCGATTTATTTCCCGATTTTAGCATTCCATTTTCTTGTGTCTCTCAACTAGTAGCCATTTAGTAGTTGTTCCTACTTGTGTTTGCTAGTTCTTGTGTCCGCATTTCTTTCGTGCCAATTCTTTCGTGCTTTTCTTCGTTGTTAATTTCTTGGTTCAAGTCCGTCAGATTGAATTGAGTCATCCGTCAGATTGAATTGAGTCATCCGTTAGATTGAATTGAGTCATCCGTCTTTCTTAGTCTAACAAGAATCTATTCCGACCAAGAGTAGAATTTGAACCCTTGTGACTAGTCGACATTAACAAGCACACAATCTTTGGCGGAAGCAATTTATGAGACAATTAAATGTGCGCATACTTGAGCGATTGTGAGTTGATTTTACTAATCTAACGTGTTTGCTTGTTTTGTTGAGTGTCTTGAATAGGTACCATGGCTACGGAGGATGAAACACAAGTCCCCGCCGGGGAACTCACACTAGTTGATGTAATGAGGGCCTTGCAAGCCTTGAATGATAAGATTGGTAGTATGGGTGGTCGAATGG
>NW_026727785.1:0-30596 GCF_029784015.1 Lycium ferocissimum | reverse complement strand
TTCATAAATAGACCTTACAAGTGTTGTAGTTCTCGGGCTTGGCTCCTTGTGAATGGCCTTGAGGCAAATGGGCTTGCATCACTAAAGGTATCACCTATGAAAGGTGTTATGAGATTAGGTAAGAAGGGAAAGCTTAGCCCCAGGTACATTGGGCCCTACAGGATTGTACGTCGAGTGGGCCAGTGTCACGACTTCAAATGCCGTAGGTGGACTAGTGCCCGAGTCACACCTAAACACAAATCGTTAGTCCGAATCATATACGGATAGCTTATACGGACGCAAATATCAAACAACTGTCTCGGATTATATCAAACTGCCGCAAGCACATCTCAAACACAACCATATATATATATCGAAGCACGACAAGGCTATCAAATGGCGCAACGGCCTTAAAACATATACAAATGCAAGCCGACGAGGCTTACCACGGCCAATGGGATCGCCCGGAGCATAACATACAAACACAGCGTACGAATGGCATAACCCACGCCCATGTCCACGGACCTCAAACGGACAAACGGAGAATCATATATTGACGGGACGGGGCCGCCGTACCACAACAAATATATACATATGCAACGGACGAGTGTATACCAAATGTAGTTCCAGGAACAAAGGGAGCACTCTAAACAATGAGAAATGGGTGTCCTAGGCCGGCGGATCACAAATCTTGCGTGCGTACTGCGGGCATGAAACGCGACCCCCCCGAAGAAAAGGGTCGGTGACGAAATATGTGCGGTATGCAAAGCAGAAGATATAGTAAACAAACCTGAATCGTAATCGAAATAGAGGTACAGAAAGTAAATGCATTTCCAAAATATCAAAATGTTTACTTTCAAATACAAATCATGCATAGGGCTCAGAAAATATGGTCGCCCGCCCGTCGATGGCGCCATAACACAACATAACACCGAGAAGGTTTCAAATCTCGTATCCCCCGTCACACATCATAACACGGATAACGCCATACACGGCGTAACACCAAATATAAGCGGAACCCGGCCCTCTGCGAGGAGCTCGGCGAACCATAACACGGCCTAACTTTGCAGGAGTATAACAAAGTGCGCACGACAACAAAACCGGCCCGGAACTCGGTGAAAGATATAACAAAATGCACGAACGGAGTCGTGAGTAATCATATGCATAAAATCATTATCATAGACTCAAATGATAAGTGAAATGATCATACTTAGAAATCGGAATAATAACCAAATCAAATTCTTTCAAAAGTCGTCAAGATTACAAAAAGAAGAGTCGCGGGTCCCACGGACGGGTGTTGACCCGAGTCGGGCCCGCCTATGAAAAACATACTCATCATACACCATACAATCACTACGAGCATATCGAGGCAATCCGGAGCCTTTTACGTGAAAGATACGGGCGTTCGTAGTTACGAGTGCTGTAAAAACCAAACTTTTTATGCAAAAGTTGAAAATCAAATATTTCAAAGATATAAAGGCCAATATTTCATCATATCAACATACAAATTCCAAGAAACGAATAAGAGTCATAAACATGATCGGATTGCGAGAATCGAATTTTCTCGAGACTCGTGTCATAGCCTACTTGTAACTAAGGCATGCCAAAGAAGAAAGGATTGAGCTTTACATACCTCAAACGCTCTCCAAGCTAGCTCAAACTCAAGATAATTTCAACCTACGTCTCGGGCTGCCCAAGGTCTACAAACAAGTCATAATATGCCAAACATTAGCCATAGGCATTTAGGCATTTAATTCCAAATTAGCACTTAATTCTACAGAAATTTGGGCAGATTTCCCAGAATAAATAGGCCAACCCCGAGAATTTAACTCGGTCAAATCAACAACAACAACAACAACAACCAACCTAGCTACATTAATAATCAATCCGAAAGGCAATACAACATTAATAACTCTCTTTTCCATCATTCAACAACTTTCAATATATTCAATTCAACGACACACTTCAAGCCAACATCCACGCTTATACATTCAAATACTAACCGAACCCATACCAACAACATCCAAAGACATTTCAAGCAATTCATACAACATTTCAAACATCCCAAATAATACTCCAACTCACCCGAAAACGTTCCCAACCCGAGAACACATCCATAACTCATCCCTCACTTCCAAATCATGATTTGCACCAACAATCCCCATTCTAACAATGTCATTCTCTTAAATATAAAAATTACATTAAATACATAATAACCTCCAAATCAGCCCATACAATTACAACATCAATCTTGAGTCATTAAACTCTCATTTCCAATATAGAATTCATAACGACAACATTCAAAACACTAATTAGAATTGATCCATTCATTGTTATATAATATGCCCCATTTTGCCAACACACACACACATGCACATATGATCATGATTCTCATTCTTTTCTTCACTACACAACTAAACATGCTACATAGAACTTAACTCATCACTTAAACACAACACACACATCACACGGCCAAACCTCATACACATGGCCTCAACTTCAACATACTCTATTTTATGATTTTCATCCATATTAACATACAACAACATGCATACACCATTTATAACACATAAAACAAGATCAAATCTTACCTTTCTTCCTTCAACTTCACAACTAGCTAGGGTTAGCTAGGATGAAAACTAGCGGGTTGATCGCTCCAACAACACTTCCACGCTACTTAGGGACCTCCAATTAGTGGGTTTGCACCAAGGGAATATTTTTGGGATGGCTAGAATTGGACTTGGTTTTTCATGGGTCTTGGCCGAGAGCCTCTCTTGCTCTTCAACTTCTTGTCTTTTTTTTTTCTAAGTGTTGGATGATGAAGAATGAATTTGTAGTCATCTTTTGCATACTAGTAAGACTTCTACATATGTCCATGGCCCATACACATGTGTTGGAGCAATAAAAATTGGACACAAAATGGGTGGGACCTTTTCTATAGTCACACGGCCAAAGGGCCTAATTTTGCATGATTTCCAACTTTCAATTATTCCAATTTTGGTCCCAAATTTTCCTAAATGTCCCATGCAAACAAATTCATGAACAACTTATGTCTTAAAATAAAATTGAAGGTCAAAAATCCTGACTTTGTATCTCGGAATGGTTTTGGACCTAACTTATCATAGTTAAACCGAATTGTCCCAATGTACCAAAATACGGGACATAACAGTCAGGTGGTCTATGAATTAGACCTACCATCAGATTTAGAGTCACTCCATCCGGTCTTTTATGTATCGATGCTTCATAAGTGTATTAGAGACACTTTGAGAGTCGTGCCCGTTGATGATGTTCTGGTTACTGAGCAACTATCATATGAAGATTTTCCCATTGCCATTCTAGATAGACAGGTTCGAAGATTAAGGAATAAGGATGTAGCTTCAGTTAAAATTCTCTGGAGAAACAAGAATGTTGAGGAGATGATTTGGGAAGCTGAGGAACAGATCCAGGTATCCGCACTTGTTTCCACTCCCAGAGGAGGTCCAGACAGGGACACCATTTCCTTCAGGTGCGTATTGTTCCATTTCTTATGATTACTGGTCTTGTGAGGCCACTATTACTATTGCTTGTTGTGGCTCTGTGTGGCATTGTATGTGTCACGACCCAACTAGTGGGCCATAAAGGGTATCCGGAGCTGACTACCGAGCACCACTCATCATGCTAACTACCATATCCATCCTGAACGAATACAACTTCTCAAAGTATTGCTTACTATGAAATGATCACTGCATATCGCCCAAAAGCCTGCATTTATATGCATGGGCCGATAAGGCTCCAAAATGAGGTACAAACAGACAATGGAGTTATGTAGACTCTACTACACACATGAGCATCTACGAGCCTCTAACTGGAACACTCTAATCATAAGGACGGGATAGGACCCCGCTATGCCCCAAATATGTATACAAAAGAATATACCAATAAGCGGTAACTCCAAAGTAGTGGAGTGCTCCTGTATAGCTGCTGATAAAGCTCCTAAGCATTCGGATCGTCCCCCTGTCTACCTGTGGGCGTGAACACAGCGTCTATAAAAGAGAAGGATGTCAGTACAAACAATGTTCTGAGTATGTAAGGCATGTACAGTAATATAATCAAGAAATAAGAGAGCATAGGATGAAATGATAACCTGTAACTGAGTGCCTCTTAAGCCGGAATCATGCATGCTAACAAAGAAAACATCATATCATGTATACATATGTATAAACTTCCTGACCATATAGGTGCGGTGTGATCATCTTTAGCCCGCGTCCAGGCCTCCGCGTCGGGATAAACATCTCAAGCCGCCCGGTAGTGGTGTACGCCGGCCGTAGGCACGGTGTAATCATCATCATAGGCGCCCACTTACGCCCGTCGTAATGGTATTTAACCCCGACCAACTAGGCACGGTGTAATCTTACATATACATAATATGAAGCATGCACGAGAACTCAAGTAAAAGCTATAACTCTATCGGAGTGATGTAAGGTCGGGAATCTTTGATTACATAATGGAATAGTCATCATCGCTATGTCACACCTTGAAAGAACCAATATCATGAGGCGAGACAACAACACGAAATAACATCAATGAGATCATGAAATAATATTATCAACTCATAATAGCATCATCATCATCATCATCATAGGACATGTCTTATTTTGTCACGACCTAAACCGGAGGGCGGCGACTGACACCCAAGACCCTACTCGATTGAGTGCCATACTACTATTCCATCCAGGAGTCATAACTTTTTGTGATCCTTTAATCTATGAAATGACGCTTCGGTCAGGTAAAAAAAAACTTTTCAATAAAACTCTTTCGTCAAATCAGGGACTTCTCCCTTATCGTTAATTCAAAGAAAGCCTTTAGTCACAATAAAATATTTAAAAATAAAGCATAAAAACATATCGACCTTTAGGGTCGCTTTACCTACAATCGATATCACGGGCCCTTGCCTATCTATAAGACACACCGTACTGCAAAAGTATCTAACATACACGAGATAGCATAACATAAGTCTTGTCACACCTTAATCCGATAGGGTGTGATGGGCACCCGACCCTTACCTAGGTAATTTGAGCGAACCATGAGACTTTCGTAATACACAAAATCATACTGGGCCCGCAAAACGTGTCAAAATGCAGAAGGAAAATTTTCAAATTTATGAGTGGCACATGTGTACACTTTATATTTGTTGGGGTTTTATATATATATATATATATATAGAGAGAGAGAGGATGGATGATTAGCACATATTAGTCATCTTGTTCAATTCAAGAAGGTTGGAGAAGCATGAAGAAAAAAAGGGGCAATATATTCGGCCATAGTGGGCTGAATTCAAGCCCATGGAAATTGATCTCAAAAAAATTATTTCTTCTAGGTTTTCAATTCATTGGAAGGTCTTAAACAACATGGAGTTGTTGTTGAAGCAAGCAAAGTGTTTGTTCTTGAAGTGTTCACCCTAGCCAGAATAGAGAAGATAAAGAGAAAAGGTGAGATTTAATCTTTATTTCTATATGTTATGCATGGTTTGTGCATGTTGTGAAGTGTGGAAATGAATGAAATTTATGAAAATATGGATGTTAGAGTGAAGCCGTGTATGTGTGGTGTGTGGCCGTGTGTTTGTAGTGGGTGTAGGAATAATGAATTAAGTGTATTTAGCCTGGTTGGGTGTTATTGTAATGTGTAGAAATGGATGAAAACCATGGAATCTGTATGTTGTTGTTGTGGCCGAAAATGGGCTGATTTGGTGTAGGCATGTGGGACTAATGTGATGTAGCATTTTGGTTGTCGTAGTTGTGAATTCTATGATGTAAAATGAAGTTTTAATGATCCAAGTTAAGGTTATAATTGTGGGGCTGAATTGGAAGATAATGTGATCTTGATATGGTTTCTTGAATTTATGAAAATGAAGTTGTAAACGTATGTATTGTTGACATAATTTATGAATGTGGAAGAAAGAAAGGTGTTGGTAATGTTCTTGTTGAATTGGAATGGTTTCGGGTAAGAAGCACGTATTGGATTGGCTTGTTTGATTATTGTGCGGATTGTTTGGAATGATCTTGAATCATGTTTGAATGGTTTTGGATTGGTATTTGAACGCGTGGGCAATGATGTTGGGTTGATTATATATGTTGATTTGAACGTAATTGGAATGCCGTCGCATTGTGCGAAAAAGGTTGTTGATGTTAAAGTGCGTTTTGAATTAATGGTTGATGTTGTTAGAATGTTTGTTGGTATTGTTGTTGATGAATTTGGCCGAGTTAAATTCTCGGGGTGTTGATTTACGGGGAAATCTTGCCCAAATTTTTGTAAATAAAGTGCGAGCTTAAAATGGGATTCCGAGGTGCGTATGACTAATGTTTGGTATCTAATGACGTGTTGTAGCTTTTGAGAAGCCGAGACTTGAGTTGGATTAGCTTAGGAAGCAGTCAAGGTATGTAAAGCTTACCTTCCTTCTTTTGGCATGTCTTAGATATGGCTAGGTTGTGATATGTTATGAGCTTCAGGGGTAATTCTATTCTTAAAAATCCGAGCACGTTTATGAGTCGTATTTGCTTTTGATGTTGGCATCCTTATATATGGTCAAGCTATGGTTTATACGTCTTTTGTATGACTAAGTTTCAAAAGTTGCATAAAAGTTTGGTTTTTAAAAGAGTTTTGTTCCTAAATGATTCAAAAACTACGAAAGTCCGTAACTTTCCACGAACGAACCGGATCGCTTCGATATGCTCAAAAATGATTCCATGATGTATGATGACTATGTTTTCCATAGGCGGGCCCGGCTCGGGTCAACACCCGTTCGTGGGTCCCGCGACTTTCCTTTATGTACTTCTGACGACTTTTTGAAAAGAATTCAATATGCCTATCTTTCCGACCCCCGAGTATGATTACTTATTTATGAGTTGAGTAATGAAATAAGGATTTTTATGTATGTGATTTTGATACGTGACTATGATTTCGAGAAGTTCGGTTTGATATGTTCCCGAATGATATTCGGAAGAAAATCTGATTTGACTACGTTTTGGCTTATAAATATGGTTCGTTGATAAACCTATTAAGCCTTTGAAAATGTGTACTCGAAGTATGATGTGATACGAAGTACGATATGATATGATGGTCGATTTCCGATGCATATTTGGGAATATGATGTGTGTGTGTCCGGTTAGCCGAGCCTTTTCTTTCGGGAATGTTTCATTGCGTATATATTATGGTGTTATGGTGTGTCCTGTCTGGCGAGCCCTTTCGGGCCGGTGCATCGTGTGTGTATGTGCTACGTTATATGTTATATGTATGGATTCTGGAATGTGATATGTTGGTATCAAGCCGGTGGTGGGGCAAACCCAATGGTGGGGCAAACCCAGTGGTGGGGCAAACCCAGTGGTGCGGCAAACCCAATGGTGGGGCAAACCCAATGATGAGGCAAAATTCCACATTGGTTTAGGCCAATCCCACATTGGTTTATGACAATCCCACACTATTTAGTGCCATCCCACATCGTGTTTAGGGCCAATCCCACATCGTATGTTAATGGCATCTCCTATGACCGGTCATGATGTTATGATGCGCTACGGTATGTTTATGGTTATTATATTATTTATGGATCGGGCCGTACGTTCTGATCGGCATTCGGTTAATTGTATTTCATATGATATGTTTGATTTCCGTATATATGAGACAGAAATGTTTTTCAAAGAAAGTGAAGCATTTTGGCATTCTGATTATCCTATTTGCCTTCTGAACCCCTTAGGTATGATTTGTATGTTAGATGTAAGTACTTTGGTATTCGGGTTATTATGCTCGCGTTCTGTACACTTTACTTCGATTATGACTTCGTTTTTCGTATTTCATGCTTTGCATACTCGGTACATATTCCGTCTTGGACCCCTTTCTTCGGGGTCGCGTTTCATGCCGCACGGTACCCACGGATGAGTAGATGATGTTAGCGAGAAGATGTTCTATCGGATTGGCGAGATCCATTTCCTCCGAGATGCTTCCGTGTCCGAGTGTTTTTGTATGGTATACGAAGTTATGGTAGGGACTTTTGCGAGACGGTGTGTGTGTGATATGTCGGTTTGCAAGCGGCTACGTAAGCCGATGTATTATTTATGCATTATACCCCGCGAACTTTTTGTAATCGGCTATGTAAGTCGATATATCGATACGTATTATGTTCTGATTCGTTATGACTACAGATTTTATTTGATTCGAAAAAGAAGAAAAGTATGATGTTCTTTGAAAATTTTCCTTCTGCATTTTGACACGTTTTGCGGGCCAAGTATGATTTTGTGTATTACAAAAGTCTGCAGGTTCGCTCAGCCCTAGGTAAGGGTCGGGTGCCCATCACACCCTATCGGATTAAGGGTGTGACAAATTGGTATCAGAGCCTTCGAGTTCGTCCTAGGGGTTGCTGCTTGAAAGTCGTGTCCGATAGAGTCTTGTTTATGGTGTGTAGCGCGCCACACTTATAAACAAAGCTACGAGGGCATCTAAGGTGGTTACTCTTCTTTCACATCCGAGATCATGCCATAGAGCCAAGTCATAGGAGATGGGACTCCTTACCATGATTTGTGATTGCAGCTGAAGAATGACACTGATAGAAGAAAGTGATTGATGATGTTAGAAGTCACAAAGTACGCAGTAAGTAAAGGTATGAAAGATATATGTTGGGAAAGACATTGAAGTTGCGATTGAAATACAAGTTGAAGACTAAAGGGGGAAAGTAAACAAGAAAGTGTAACAGATGCCGTTTGAGTTGGGTATACGAGGTATGTTTATCATTTGTGTATTGTTGATGATATTGGGAGCCCTGTGCGGCTGTGATACGATACGATATGATATGATATGCATATATGTATTTTGGCCCCATGAGGCATTGTTGGTATTTCCTGTGTACAGGTTTTGAGATAGTAGGAAATATAGAGGAAACTCTGTCGAAATTTTCCCAGAAATAAAGAGAAAATGAGATGTAGGTTTGTAATGCGACTTGAAAGGCCGTGTTCACCGTAATGATAAGATTTGAGTAAGTTGCGAGTATGGCTGACCTCGAGCAAGAAGTAATAGTATTATTAAGACAAGAGTAAGGAGGAAAAAAAATTGTGGTGGATATGGATATATTGATAAGACAGCTTGCGAGATATTAAGGATAAAGTGGACCAGAAAAGGGTAAAGGGTTAAGAAGTGTTACATTATAGGATTGATTACGAATAAGATATGATGTGAATATAATGAGGATTGTTATGAAAATAAGTAAAGCCTAGTGAAAAGGCGGCCAAAGCTATGGTGTGATCTATGTAGCTAGAATATAAAGGCAAGTGTGAAACGGAAAAGCGAGCTATAGAACGAATAAGGAAGGCTTATCAAGTTCTGTAGGGGAAGTTTGGAATAAGGGTTATATAATAACGGAAATAATAGCGAGTGTAAGAAAAGTAAGGGTCGGGTGTCCATCATGCCCTATCAAAAGTTGGGGTGTGACAAGTACTCTGACTCGGCAACACTCCGAACTGAGATGGAGCTCACCAATCCAGCTGATAGCCTGGGAACATCCTATAGCCAATGTTTTCTACTCATCTGTATGCACCTGCGTGGCATGAAATGCAGCGTCCACAAGAAGGGACGTCAGTACGAACGGTGTACTGAGTATGTAAGGCATGAATAACAATAAATAAAGATGTGAAAGCTAATATGAAATAGGAGGGATAACATGTACTTCTTAAAATCCTATGCATACAAGCACCTATAGACATATATACACATATAACATAAGTATTAGTGTTGCGGAAGGTGCAACCCGATCCATAAACGTTAGTGCTGTGGAACGTACAACCTAATCCATAATAATCATATGTTAGTGCCGAGAAACGTACGGCTCGATCCATATAAGTTAGTGCCGAGGAACGTACGGCCCGATCCATATAAGTTAGTGCCGAGGAACGTACGGCCCGATCCATATAAGTTAGTGTCGAGAAACGTACGGCCCGATCCATATAAGTTAGTGCCGAGGAACGTATGACCCGATCCATATAAGTTAGTGCCGAGGAATATAAGGCCCGATCCATATAAGTTAGTATCGAGGAATGTACGGCCCGATCCATATAAGGTAGTGCCGAGGAACGTACATTCCGATCCATATATATCATATTCATATACATAATGTAAATAGTATGCATGAACGCTCATATGAAAGCTACAACTCTATCGGAGTGAAGTAAGGTTGGTAACCTTCAATTCATATTATGGAACAACCATTATCGCTATATCTCACCTCGAAGGAACAACTCATAAGGTGAGATCAACAACAATGAATAGAATTGAGAAAATCATGAAATAGCTAAACATTTTCAAATCATCGTTGAAATCATAACTTGAGACTTTTAAGCATAAAATCATCATCATCGTAATCCTCATAAAAACATTCTCATGTTTAAAATCATAGGAAGCTTTAAGAATCATAAACTTCTAGCTTTTGAAATCAAGGAGGTTATGGAAACATTTATGGAATCATAACATAGGAATCATGCCTTTGAAAGAAAGGGACGAGCCTTAACATACCTGATTGATCTCCTACGAATTAACGCTTATTCTCCCGAACTTGCAAATCTACACTCAAGAGAAATTATACTACCATTAGACTTATCGTCATATGCCTATCTCAAGTCCTTAAACCATGCTCCTTTAGAATCGCTAAAATTAAGCAAAGCATTTCCCCGTTTATATGCCTAGCCCGAAATCACAATCCAGAACCAACAACAACAACAACAAAGAATACCAACATCAACAACAATATTATCAATACCAATATATTCCATAAAATATCCCACACGATGTTTTTCAACATACAACAACAATATAGACTTCCTTTCTTCCCAATCAAGGAGCATAATCTTCTCAACACACCAACAACATTAGATAACATCTTTATACATGTAAATCAGCCCAGACACATGGCCACAACATGCTCAAAACAGCCCATAAACACAACAACTATAACACGACACTTTATGACCTTTCCTCTATAACTATTTTCACTTTTAAGACTTGCTAAACCTTCAAATCAACTCAACATAAGAGAAAGGATGAAGAACATACCTTATACTTGAAGAAATTCAGCCACACCAACTTTTTTCAAGACCAAACTTGCCACAACATCAAGTAGAAGCAAGAACAATCACCTTTCATAGACTTGTTTGGTGTAATCTTGTTAAATTCTAGATTTAATGGGCTATAAATGTTTAGGGGTTGTGTTGGGAAGCTTTTAGGACTATTGAGAATGTAAAGAGATGAAAAAATGGAGTTAATGGGGGTATTTATACGCCTCATAGGTCGGTTCCACCGACCTTCTCAAGTGGGAACCGCTGAAGCCATTTGACAGCTTGGAGTCTTTATCATAAAATGACCATAATTCTTGATCCCGATATGGTATGAGGGCTCACGACCTATGATTGGAAAGATCTTTCAATTATATACAACTTTCATTTTTTGTGTGTTTCCAAATTCCAAACTTATAATAGCATTTTGGCCCGTCCAAGTCAAATCATTCGAAAACGTATCCTTAAATCGTCCTTTTGGAGGGCTTATGCACATATTTGGCTTAAGGGTCCTTTTTAAAACTTGCTCAACTTCCCATGTACTACTTATATCACTTGTCATATTTCCTTTATAAAACCCCAACATGTGGGCCGCACCTTAACTCACGGTTACGAGGGCTATTCATCAAGTAACGTGTTAACTGATTTACTCCATACGGTATCAAAATGTCATATATATATGTATATATTATTCTTATGCTCATATCATATAATATTCATCCCTGATCCTTGTATAACTTTGCTCTCACTTGAGCTCATACTATGTCGTCTACCGTCTTGGTAACGCGAAATTTTTTGGGGTGTAACATCCTTTCCCCCTTAGAAACATTCATCCTCGAATGTTTAAACTAGTCTTGTACTCTGTCCCTGATCCCCTTTCTATGGTACATCCCCTTATCGAATTATTCTTCCCGTTAACATATCACATTTAATCATACCATCGCCATAACAGGTCTCCATTGGTTATTTACTCACTCTTTCCTATGCTTACTTCTGTCCTTCTCGATATCTTGTCGTCCATTCCCCGACTTTTTGTTACATCCGGCATTTTCGCGTATTTGGAAAACTTGAAAAATAACTTTGGCTTGTGAGGAATAAGGTCATGTTGAATTTTTCTTAGTAAGTGTATGCCAGTTATGGAAACTTGAATGCGGAAACAATGGAGAAGGCCTAAGGGCAAATTTGGAATTTTGGAAATTTGTTTCGGGAAGTACAAAACAAGAATTATAAGGAATTGGGCTCAAAAAAAATATATGAAATTAGGCCCAAAAGAGATGGGGTGACCGGCCACTACAAGGCCTAGCCCAAGATTAATTATTTTGTTCCATGTGCTAAATAATATAAGGAGGGAGCATGTAGAAGTTTCAAGGAAAATCAAAACAAATCAAGAGAAAACAAGAAGAGAGAAAACGGCCAAGGAGAAAGAGAGGAGAAAGGAAAAAAAATTTCTAGCCCTTCAACCTTGATCCAAAAATTGGAATTTTCTTATATTCTTAGTAAGCTCAAGGTGCTCTTCAAAGTGACATAATTATCTTGGCAAGGAAGTGTTTCTTTTGGCAAGAAGAATTTATTGGAAAGGTAAGGATTTCATGTTTTTATTATGTTATAGAAGGTTATATATATATGTTATGGTATGTGGAATTGAATGAAAAGCATGGAATTGTGAGTTGTGGTGTGTGTGAGCCGTGTGTGTGTATATATATATAGGGCCGTGTATGTGCATGGTTGTGCATGGAAGGTGTGTTGAATTTTATGTTGTATTCTAGTTGTGATTATGATGGAATCCATATTGGAAACGAAAGTGGAAGGAATTTGATAGAAGTTGGAAAAAAATAGAAGTTGGCCGTGTGCCATATTGTGATAAAAGTGGAGTGAATTCAAGTTTGTTTAGTTGCTAGTTGTGTTGTTATGATCTTAGTGATGCAAATAAGGGCTTAATGACTTGAATTGGCATTGAAGTTGCTTGTATGTAATTATGGGAATTTATGTGAATTTTGTATGATTTTTATATAAAGATGGAAGTAAGGTTCTAAATGTGAATTATGGTTGTTGTTAATAATTAGTAGGGAAGACAATGTGATTTGGAAGCTTTGTTGTGTTTGTAGAAGGTTTGGATGGAATAAGGAATTGATGGAAATACTTGAATTCGTGAATAATTTATGGAATGCTAATGGAAGGTATTTGTATAATCTTGCATTAGTTAATGAATATAGAAATGTTGACATTAGTTTGATAGTGTGAAGTTGGATGGAAGTTGTTGAGTTTTGTAGAAAGGAGACTATTTATGTCATAATGTAGTTTGTGTTGGTTGTTGATGTTGTTGGGTTGCTGTTGTTAATATTCTGAGCCGAGATAATTCTCGGGGATGCCATATGTGTAGGGGAAATGCTGCCGAAATTTCGGTAGCAAAGTATAAACCCAAGAGTGAAGTGTTAACTCTCATGAATAGTAACTGGTAAAGGTGACCATTTGCAGATTTTTGACGAAACAGGAATCGAAATTGGACGAGCGTAAGGCACAACAAAGGTATGTAAAGTCATGCCTTTCATTCTTTGGCATGTTCTGAGTGTAATAGGCTTGAAAGCGAGCCTCGATCGCACTTCTGCTTCTCACACCCTGAGATTGAAAATAGCTCAAAACCATTCAGTAAGATAGAAACGTTTCTTCACCTTTTGTCGATAAAACACACTATATGTATGTAATTTCCATAAATGGAGTTGGAACACCCTATAATGATTGTTGGACGACTCCCTAAGATTATTATCTATTATTTATGTATATCATCGTGATCGGGTCCGAGGTGGGCCCACAAAACCCTGATACTCCTTGTACAACACAAATTGATCTATTTCTGTTCGTTCTGCGTAGGTAACACTTGGTCATGTTTCTGTTCGCTAACTAATAAGTCTTATGACTATCTTTCTGAATCTTGACATTAATTTGACATCTGGAGCGGTTCTGGACACTCTGTTTTGGTATAATCTGACTACTCTGATCTGACTGACCGTCTGGACTATTTCAGTTTCGTTGAGTCTGAGTATTGGTCTGTATGCATATGGTTTCTCATTGATCTGTTCGTGGATGCCTCAATGCTTCCTTCATCGCGCCCCGGCCAGGTTCTCGTGATTCGTGCACTTCACCGCATTGTTCACCGAGTCCCTCGTATGTGCGGGCCGGGATGCGTCCGTATCCGATTATGATCCGATTATGTGATATTATGGGGATGGCGGCCGTGATGGCATTTGATATGATACCGTCCGTCCACCGCGTCCGGTACTACGAGGGCCGGGTTCATTACCGCGTCCCTTATTAAAGGGCCGGGATACGTCCGTATCCGATTGGGATCCGATATTTGATATGTACGTACCGTATATGCTTATGACTCTCGCATGCATGATTACGTACGTTGCGATTCCGTATGTCCGATTCGGATCATGACTGTCCGTCATACGTCCGGAAATATGATTCGGACTCGATTCGTCTCGCCATACATTTGAGATCCGGTTCGTCCGAGAGTCTCGCTCGTCACACTTCGTATCTCTACGATCCGTATGTGCCTCCGTGACCGCATTTCCTCAACCGACATATTATGATTCGTCGTACGTACGCTCGTAAGTCCGACTCGCCTATGGACCCGATTCTCCGTCCGTTACGGTTTTACGTATTCGATTCGATTATGATTATGTATGTTACGTTTCCGCTTTACATACTCGGTACACCTTCGCATCGACCCCCTGTTCTTCGGGGGGCGTGTTACATGCCCACGTATATACGCGCGCCGCACGACGCCGCCGCGCTAGGTTATCGGTCATTGTTTGGAGAGCTCCTTTGATCCGAGCCGATACTTTTGGTATATATTTTCTGTTGTCTGTTCGTTCTGTATATATGATCATTTGGGTACGGCGGGGCCCTGTCCCGTCTTCTGATTCTGTTCTGTATGTTAGAGGCCTGTAGACATGATTGTGGGTTGTCACTGTTCGGGTAAGTGAGTACGAGTCTGCGATCTGAGTATTTCTGTTTATTATGATAGCCCTAACGGCTTCTGTACAGGTTTGAGTATGTATATGTATATATATATGTTCGTGCGATGTATTTATATACGTATGAATTTATGTATGTCTGAACGGAATTAGCTATTTGGTATATCGAATCTGTTAGGTAGGTACGTATGGGTGTCCAGTTAGGACACCAGTCGCGGCCTATGGGATTGGGTCGTGACACTTTTAACCTATTTAAATCTGCTCATACCCTTTATAGCCTTCTACTGAATTTACTAAAATTATAGCTTTACAAACCTTTGTCTACTCTTGTAGCTAATCTCTTTGCTCTTGAAACTCATAAGTCGGAAAACATGCTTTTGAAGAAATCACTAACATACCTGGATACCAAACCATGGCGCTTCCGGCCTCTTAATTGAGGTCTGAACCAATTATGATCTCATGTACTCCAATAGCTCATATCTTCCTCATTTTTGCCTTACTGACCTTTAATTCTCATAACTTGCCTCTTGATACTCTCGTAACCCTCGCTCTGCAATTGTGTTAACTCTCTAACTAGTCGTAGCTCTGCTCAACGTAATCATCTCTGCATCAATGGAAAACATAAGTTCTGACTATACTTCATTTTACCGACAACTCCCGATCTGTAGGAACTAAGTAACCCAATTCACTAATCTAACTTATATAAAATCATCTTAATATCTCCAGCATCCTAAAGTATAACAGGAACAACCCTAACTCAACCTTAACATATAATCAATTCCATAATCCTTTCTATAAATCATTTCATTTGAGTTAGTCGTGAAAACCTTCTCTTTATATTAAGCAATAGCAGAACTCATCTGTCTACTTTCCCTGAATCCCCCAATAGACCTTGTGCCTACGAAACCTCGAATGTAACCCATTTTAATCCTTCGGACTACTAATCATCTTCCCATAAACCATTCTTCATGCACACCAAGACTATCTTAAAACTCCATTGCATTCCCTTCTATTTTCTTGTCATATCCTTCCTATTTGTGGACATTAAGTTCCCCTACTGGAATATCGTTCAATTTCTTTTCTTCCCCACGAATTATTTTCAGTCCAGTCTCAAAAGATACTCTTTAGTTACTCTATTCATTTTCTGACTTGCCTTCAGATTTTGTTAATCTTATTCCTACAACAATTCTTACTTCGAACTATCTCTATAATCCATTCACAATACAACATCTGCCACATATTATTTCAGTCCTTGTGCTCATACCCAAGCTTACTCGCTTCCCCCCTTAAAGGCTTTACCTTATGGTGTTGTATTCCATTGCCATTCTCGATCAAAATTTCATCCCATAATAATCCTTTCGTCATCGCTTTTGTTCTTTCACTTACGAATCCTTCAAGTTCCCTACTTGTCATTACCCAAAAATACTACTTTAAATCCCAAATCTTGCCTATAATAATCCCTAGGGATACTCAAAATAATGATGTACCCAACTATCTGTCCAGCCGGAATAGTACTTTTTATTCCAATAATTAATGCCCAATGTCCACTTGTAGTGTTATCTTCATCTTATCATTCCATATCATCTTGTCCCATACTTTCCCATTAATCAATCTGTAACAATCATAGACGTATAATCTTCGTGATCTCCTAAATCTTTGGTCCTTATCCTTAAATTTTTTTGGAGAATTTTGGCAGAGTGCCCATTATATTTCTTACTATCCCAGACCTACACGCAGCCCAGAAAATACATACAATGCCTCACATAGGCAAATATATACATACTTACCACACCTTAGCCATACAGGGCTGTCAATATCGAACAGAAATGCAAAGATGACGAAACTTACCTCTTGCGTCACAACTCGGAATATACCTGAACCTTTATCGATCGCCCCTTTGTTCTTTCCTAGTCACTTCCTCTTCCATTCATTAGCTATACATTTCAATCATACTTGCAACATCCTTGCCATATCTGACTCATAATCCTTTTTACCAATACTTTCCTCTATACTGATTCCTTCAACTCATATTATTCCTGCAATTCCAATATCATCATTCAGTCCTTTTGCCAATACCATTCTTCCACTGAAATCAAGGGTTATTACAAGGAATTTCACTTTCTATGACTTGGCTCTTATCGCACGATCTTAGATACGAAAGAAGGGTAACCATCCTAAATGTCCTGTAGCCTCCTGTTTATAAATGTGGCGCGCAATACACCATAAACAAGACTCTACTAGACACGACTTTGCAGACAACTCTTAGGACGAACTGCTCTGATACCACTTCTGTCACGACCCAAACCGGAGGGAGGCGACTGACACCCAAGACCCTACTCGACTGAGTGCTATACTACTATTCCATCCAGGAGTCACAACTTTTTATGAACCTTTAATCTACGAAATGACGCTTCCGTCAGGTGAAAAAAAACTTTTCAATAAAACTCTTTCGTCATATCGGGGACTTCTCCCTTATCGTCAATTCAAAGAAAGCCTTTAGTCACAATAACATCTTTAAAAATAAAGCATAAAAACACATCGACCTATATGGTCGCTTTACACAACTGTTGATATCTCGACGTACTATCCGCAGGACACTATCTGCAAAAGTCTCTAACATACACGAGATACCATAACATAAGTACTCTGACTCGGCAACACTCCGAACTGAGATGGAGCTCACCAATCTAGCTGATAGCGTGGGAACATCCTATAGCCAATGTCTTCTACTCATCTTTATACACCTGTGTGGCATGAAACGCAACATCCACAAGAAAGGACGTCAGTACGAATGGTGTACTGAGTATGTAAGGCATGAATAACAACAAATAAAGATGTGAAAGGTAACATAGAATAGGAGGGATAACCTGTACATATTAAAATCCTATACACACAAGAACCTATAAACTCATATAACAAAAGTATTAGTGTTGCGGAAAGTGTAACCCGATCCATAAACGTTAGTGCTGTGGAACGTACAGCCCGATCCATAATCATCATATGTTAGTGCCGAGGAACGTACGCCCCGATCCATATAAGTTAGTGCCGAGAAACGTACGGCCCGATCCATATAAGTTAGGGCCGAGGAATGTACGGTCCGATCCATATATATCATATTCATATACATAATGTAAATAGTATGCATGAAAGCTCATATGAAAGCTACAACTCTGTCAGAGTGAAGTAAGGTCGGTAACCTTCAATTCATATTATAGAACAACCATTATCGCTATATCTCACCTCGAAGGAACAACTCATAAGGTGAGATCAACAACAATAAATAGAATTGAGAAAATCATGAAATAGCTCAACATTTTCATATCATCGTTGAAATCATAACTTGAGACTTTTAAGAATAAAATCATCATCATCGTAATCCGCATAAAAATATTCTCATCTTTAACATCATAGGAAGCTTTAAGAATCATAAACTTCTAGCTTTTGAAATCAAGGAGGTTATGGAAACATTTATGAAATCATACCATAAGAATCATGCCTTTGAAAGAAAGGGACGAGCCTTAGCATACCTGATTGATCTCCTACGAATTAACGCTTATTCTCCCGAACTTGCAAATCTACACTCAAGAGAAATTATAATACCATTAGACTTATCATCATATGCCTATCTCAAGTCCTTAAACCAAACTCCTTTAGAATCTGCCAAAATTCGGGCAACATCTCCCCTGTTTATATGCCTAGCCCGAAATCACAATCCAGCAACCAACAACAACAATAGCAATACCAACATCAACAACAATATTATCAATACCAATATATTCCATAAAACATCCCACACGATATTTTTCAACATACAACAACAATATACACATCCTTTCTTCCCAATCAAGGAGCATAATCTCCTCAACACACCAACAACATTAGATACCATCTCTATACATGAAAACCGGCCCAGCCACATGGCCACAACATGCTCAAAACAGCCCATAAACACAACAACTACAGCACGACACTTTATGACCTTTCCTCTATAACTATTTTCACTTTTAAGACTTGCTAAACCTTCAAATCAACTCAACATAAGAGATAGGATTGAAAAACATACCTTATACTTGAAGAAATTCAGCCACACCAACTTTCTTCAAGACCAAACTTACCAAAACATCAAGTAGAAGCAAGAACAATCACCTTTCATGGACTAGTTTGGTGTAATCTTTTTATTTTCTTCATTTAATGGGCTATAAATGTTTGGGGGTTGTGTTGGGAAGTTTCTAGGACTATTGAGAATGTACAGAGATGAAAAAATAGAGGTAATGGGGTATTTATGCCCCTCATAGGTCGGTTCGACCGACCTTCTGAAGTGGGACTCGCGGAAGCCATTTAACAACTTGGAGTCTTTATCATAAAATGGCCATAATTCAACTTTGGAATGTAAGAAGGTCATGGAAATACAAGAAAAGAAATCATAGTAGAGGAATCATGCCTTTGAAAGAAGAGGGACTAGCCTTACATACCTTTACGTCTCCTTAACGTCTAAGCGTTCTCTTTCCAAGCTCACAACTCTACATTCAAGAGAATTCATATTACGTTAGACCATTAGAACATGCTTAAGACTAAGCTAAGGTGGCTAAAAGCTAACGACAATTGGGCGGCATTTCCTTTGTTTCAACAACTTCCTCCATATAATAAACAACTCCTAAACATCAATAATAACACCCATACTCATCCTTCACATAATACTTCCTCAACAACATTAGCATCATTCATAACAAGATTATACTCACCTCATACTAAGAATCATGACTCAAATTAATTTACTACTCAAAATACCATTATTTCCATATTTGAGCTCATATTCTACTTTCTTCTCTAATCCAAGTCTTTCAACCACTCAATACTTTTAACAACATGAAATAGATGTAAAGCTCACCTTTGATTATGTAGGAATGATCTTTGGATGAAAATACTCCACTTGAGAAAAACCCCAACTTCAATACGAAAGGAATTCTTGATCTCTACAAACCCTAGTGAGCATCCATACACTTGATTCTACCAATTCTTGGTGTTTAATCCTGGATTTCCCTTGGATGTATGTTACTATGGTGGAGGGAATATTCTAGAGCTCTCAAGACTTGTAGAGAAAGTGAAAACTGAAAAATAAGAGCAGGGGTTGTCTATTTATAACTGGAACTGGAAAGTTCCAGTAAAGCGGTTCGACGAGCGGGTCGATAACCCGTCGACGTGTCGACGGTCCGTCGACTTGCTCTGTCGACTTATGACTGTAAATCTCTAATTGTAGAAACACATGAACGGTGCACAACGATGGCCCGTCGACACTGACTGGTGTCTGCAGAATTTCTTGGTTCAATTCAGATTGCGTTGATTTGATTCATTCAACTTCTAACCCTGTAAATTACTAGGAATACCTACTGATACATTTGTAAATGGGGTGAGGCACTTTATATCTCCAAAATCGGGTGTGGGTTTCCATTCTTAAGGCATACCCGGCTAGGAACCATAAGTCCTATTACGACGAAAACAAGGGGCGTAACATTCTCCCCCCTTTAGAAACATTTCTCCTCGAATGTTAAGTTCCCGAGGATTCTACTGAAATTTTGTCAGAGTTTACTCTGTAATATGGCACTATCATCCTGTCATAATAACCCAAAATAACGTTGCCTCACAGGGCTACAATAGCAACAACAAAAGCATGGCCACACGCGGCCAAAAAAGCATCAAAAGAAACATTACATACCTGAGAACAATGGTGTCTTGTCCCGAGCTTCTTCTGGGGAAAGAAACAAATGCGGATATCTAGATTTCATATCTTTTTCTGCTTCTCAAGTCATTTCCTCTCTTGTTGTTTTTCCACAAACTTTAACTAAGGCTATATCTTTGGTTCTGAGTTTCCGCACTTGCTTATCTAATATGACAATGGGTACTTCTTTATAAGATAACTTCTCCGTAATTTGAACGCCATCTACGGGTACGATTCTAGAAGGATCCCCAACACATTTACGGAGAATCGATACATGAAAAATTGGATGGACTGGTTCAAGTTTTGGAGGTAAATCTAGCTCATAAGCTACTTGGCCCACCTTGCGCACAATCTTATAAGGTCGAATATATTGGGGACTAAGCTTTCCCTTCCTGCCGAATCTCATTACACCTTTAATCAGTGACACTTTCAAGAATACCCAATCATTAACTTGGAATTCAAAGTTTCGTCGACGGTTGTCCGCATAAGATTTTTGGCGACTCTGGATTGTCAACAATCGATCTCGAATAAGCTTGATCTTCTCTACCGCTTGCTGAACCAGTTCTGGACCCATCAATTGAGTCTCTCCTACTTCAAACCATCCAATTGGAGATCTACACTGTCTCCTATATAAAGCTTCATACAGGGCCATTTGGATACTAAAATGATAGCTGTTATTATAAGTAAATTCGATAAGTGGAAAATGTTCTTCCCAATTGCCTCCAAAGTCTAATATACATGCCCACAACATATCTTCCAAGGTCTGGATAGTCTGTTCAGCTTGTCCATCAGTCTGTGGATGAAATGCTGTACTGAGTCTCACTTGAGTTCCTAAACCTTCTTGAAAAGACTTCCAGAGTTTAGCAGTAAATTGTGCTCCTCTATCTGTAATAATGGATACTGGGATACCATGAAGTCGCACTATCTCTTTAAGATACAGCTTTGCATAATCTTCTGCTGAGTATGTAGTTCTAACTGGAAGAAAATGAGCTGACTTCGTAAGTCTATCAACAATTATCCATATACAGTCATACTTACACCGAGAACGAGGCAAACCTACAATAAAATCCATGTTAATTACTTCCCATTTCTAGGTTGGAATTTCCATCGCTTGCAAAAGAATCCTCCTGGCTTTTGATGCTCAATCTTCACTTATTGGCAATTTGGGCATTAAGCTCCTGCATTGTCCGAGTCCATTAAGCGGACTCCTAAGCTAGCTAGCTGATGGAGCTCACAGACTAATTCTTTCTTCTTCTGTTGAATATCACATAAACTGCCCATGGATTTGCAGCTAAGAGCATCGGCCACCACATTTGCTTTTATGGGGTCATATAATATACTCACATTGTAGTCTTTCAATAACTCTAACCATCCCCTCTGTCAAAGATTCAGCTCCTTCTACTTGAAAATGTACTGGAGACTCTTGTGATTTGTGTAGATATCAACATGAACACCGTACAAATAATGTCTCCATATCTTCAGTGCATGAATAACCGCAGCCAATTTAAGATCATGGGTCGGATAATTCTTCTCATGTTTCCGCAGCATCCTGGAAGCATAGGTAATAACCCTACTATGCTACATCAACACACAGCCCAACCCAACACCGGAGGCATCACAAGAAATAACATAGCCTTCTAATCCTTCTGGAAGTGTCAGAACTGGGGCTGACGTTAATCTATCTTTCAATTCCTGGAAACTGCGCTGGCAAGCATCGGTCTATTGAAATTTTACTGATTTCTGAGTTAGCTTCATCAACGGCGCTGAAATAAAGGAAAATCCTTCCACAAATCTCCTATAATAGCCTGCTAATCCCAGAAAGCTCGGACCTCTGTAGGCAATCTAGGCCTTGGCCAAGTCTTCACGGCCTCAATCTTTTGAGTATCAACTTGAATACCGCTAGCTGAGATAATATGGCCCAGAAAGGTCACAGAATTTAACCAAAACTCACTTTTTGAAAACTTGGCATATAATTCTCGAGTTCGAAGAATCCCAAGGACAATTCGTAGTTGATCTGCATGCACTGCTTCTGACCTAAAATATACTAGAATATCATCGATAAACACGATCACAAATAGATCTAGAAAAGGCCAGAATACATTATTTATCAAATTCATAAACACTATTGGAGCGTTAGTCAACCCTGACATCACTTGAAATTCATAATAGCCATATCTGGTTCTGAAGGCCGTTTTTGGAATATCTTCTTCTCTAACTCTCACCTGGTGATATCCTGACCTCAAGTCTATCTAGAAAAACCACTTAGCACCTTGTAACTGATCAAACTAATCATCGATCCTCAGAAGCAGATACTTATTCTTTATTATCACCCCTTGTTGAACTGCCTATAGTCAATGCACATTCGCAAAGAACCATCTTTCTTTCTCACAAACAAGAGAGGTGCTCCCCATGGTGATGAACTGGGCCTAATAAATCCCTTCTCGAGCAAATCCTTCAGTTGTGCCTTTAACTCTTTCAATTCTGCTGGAGCCATTCTGTAAGGAGGAATAAATATAGGCTCGGTGTTTGGTAGCACATCAATGGTAAAATCAATTTCCCATTCCGGTGGAAGGCCTGTAAGTTCATCTGGAAATATATCCGGAAACTCATTTACTACCGAAACGGATTGAAGAGTCAGCGACTTTGCTTCGGTATCATGAACCCAGACTAGATGATAAATGTAGACTTTTGCAATCATCTTCCTTGCTTTGAGATAGGAAATAAACCTACCTCTTAGAGACGCTGTATTACCTTTCCATTCAAGCACTAGTTCTCCTGGAAATTGGAATCGAACCATCTTGGTTCTATGATCCACATTAGCATAACAAGAAGCTAACCAGTCCATACCCATAATAACATCAAAATCTAACATTTCCAGCTCAATCAAATCAGCTGTAGTATGACGATCACATACCACAATTACACAATTCCTATATACCCGTCTCGCTATTACCGGGTCACCCACAGGAGTAGACACCTCAAAAGGTTTGATTGGCTCGGGTTTCACCCTAATATGACCAGCAATATAAGGAGTGATATATGACAAGGTAGAACCTAGATCGATCAATGCATAAACATCATGATTAAATATAGATAGTATACCTGTAACGACATCCGGAGAGGACTTAAGATCTTATCGTCCGGATAATGCACATATATGGGGGAACGCTGAGGGCCACTCGATCTAGATGCTCCCCCTCTGCCCGTATCACGATCTATTGAAATCTGGAGAGTCTGCCCTACAGGGCGTACAGATGAAGAAGAGCCCGCTGCTGATCCTGTAGGCTGGGCCTTATCTCTACCACTCATCGAGGGAAAATCACACATCATGTGCCCAATCTGACCACAAGCATAACAAGCATCTGAACCTCGGCGACACTGACCCGAACGTAATCTACCGCACTGGCTGCATCGTGGTAACGGTGGTCTCCTCTAACTGGGATCACCTCCAAACTGGGAACCCGAAACTCTCGAACTCTGACCCTGTCCTGAATAAATGGGGCGGTCAAATCTCCTGCCCGCAAACCGAGGAGGTGCACTAGTCGCGGACTGGCCTGAATATCTGGAATATATCTTTATCTGACCCCCTCTATACTCGCTACTAGCACCCGCAGATCTGGCCCTCTTACTATGGCCTCTCTCAACATCGCGCTCACCCCTTTGCTGCTACTGCTGCTCTTCTAAATTTTAGGCATGGGCCTGAATGCGGGAGATGTCCATCCCATCCTGAAGTGAAACTGTCAGGCAATGCTTGATCAAATATGGCCCTAAATCACTCACAAATCGGTGCACCCGGTCTCCCATGTCGGCTACCATGGCCGGAGCATACCCAGCCAATGAGTTAAAACGGATACTATGCTCTCGAGCACTCATATTTCCTTGCTTGAGATTCAAGAACCTATCAGCTCAAGCCCTTCTAACCTCGGGTGGCAAATAGTGGCGAATGAAAGCATCTACAAACTCTTGCCAAACCAGGTGTTACACCTCGGAAAAAAAATTCCGTTGATGCACAGTGAATAGGCTAATGAGGAGTACGAAGTATACGATATTTCAATAAGTAAGAAATAGCGTTTGATGATTTTAAATAAGATTTGAAAGACATTCGAGGTTAGACGAGAAAAGTTGCCAATAGAAGGCCATGTATGCGATATGTATCGGAAAGGATTTATGAGTAACGAGTTAATGGTGACTTAAAGATATTTTGGAGAAGAGTTATAGCGTCCATTAGATTGGTATTGAGGTGTTAGACAAGTGCCAAGAAGGTTCCATAAGGATTGGAGATCAAACGAGTCGACGAGAACAAGATCGGAACCACTGGCATTATACGGCCAGACATACTAGCCGTATAAAAGATACGGACCGTATGTGTCACACCCTAACCCGTGATAGGGCGTGATGGGCACCCGACCCTTACTTAGGGCCGAGCGAACCCGCTAATCCTCATAATACTCATAATCATACCGGACTCTTAAATCGTGAAATGAATGCATAAAGAAAGCTTTACAACAAAAACAACATCATCTTTCTCAAATTAAGTAAAATCTGTAAATACATGAAATCTGTAACAAAATGCATAATGATACATCGGCTTACAGAGCCGATTTGTTATATACATGACTCTGTCTGCAAAGTCTCTAGCATAACTCAAGATACCATATCATAAACACTCTGACTCGGCAGCACTCCGGGAGGAAATGGAGTCAAGTAATCCAACCGGAACATCTCTACTATCTCGTCCGTATACACTCGCGTGGCACGAAACGAGCCCCGAAGAAAGGGGGTCGCACGAATCACGTACCGAGCATGTAAAGCATGAAATACAGTAGACTGAATCATACTGAAATTAGGAGTATAGAAAATCATAAAACCTTGCCTTTGAAACATAAATCATGCATGTCAATATCATGTAGTACATATGCATATGCAGAGCGTGTCCCGGCCTCTAGTGAGGGACTCAAGTAAAATCATCATATACGTACATATAGCGTGTCCCGGCCCTCTAGTGAGGGACTCGGTGAATGAAGTCATCATATGCCATCCTCGCCATCCCCATATCATCACATCATCATATTATATATATATATATATATATATATATATATATATATATATAGCGTGTGTCCGGTCCTCTAGTGAGGGACTCGGTGAATAATGCAAAGGAGTTGCACGAATGCGTGTCCCGGCTCGGGACTCGCTAAGGACATATTGAGGCTGGCACGAGCAGAGTAGTGAGAAATCATATGCACATAAATCATCATTACAGACTCAATGGATAAGTAAGCAGTTGACGCTCGAGAGTTTAAACAGTAATCATGTGTAGTTCTTTAAAAAAAAAGTCGTTAGGACTATCCAAAGGAAAATCTCGGGGACCACGGATAAGCATCAAACCAATCCGGGCCCGCCCATAAAAGTTAGAGTCATTATTCGTTATAGAATCTTCTACGAACGTTTCAAAGCGATCCGTTTTCCGTCTATGAAAGTTAGGACATTTTTCAACATAAAATCCTTTTGGAGCAAAACTCTTTATACAACATTTGAAATCCAATCATACAAAAGACGTAAGGACCATAATTCTACTACATTAAGAATGCCAACATTAAGAGGTGAATAAGAATCGTAGGCATGCTCGGATCATAAGAGTAGAGTTACCTCGAGGCTCGTATCATAGCTTACTTACAACTAAGACATGCCAAAAGAAAGAAAGGTTAGTTTACATACCTCGTCCGCTTCCCAAGCTAATCCGAACTTAAGTCTATTTCTTAATATCTACAATAACGTCATTAGGCACCAAACGTTAGCCATAGGCACTTAGAATTCAATCCTAGGTCGGCACTTTATTTACGTAAATTTGGGCAAGATTTCCCCTATAAATTCAAGAACTCGAGAATTCAACTCGGCCAAATCATCAACAACAATACCAACAACCATACTAACAACATCAACAATTGATTCAAAACAACCCAACCATTATGCAACACTACCCGAACCCTTCCAATTTCAATGGAAACAACAACAATACATTTCTTTCTTCCAAATTCATAAACTATACCAATAACCACATATTACAATATCATTCATGTAAATGCAAGAAACTATATTACCAATATACTAACTTTTACAATAGCCCACAAACGGCTTCAACTCCACTTGACCCATCCAAACTCGGCAAAAGCAACACAACACACAAGCGATTGCAACCTTAACTTGAGTCATTAAATCTTCATTTTTCATGGAATCCATAACAACAACAACCAAAATACCACATAAAATTAGTTCATTCCTTGCCATACAAAGTAGTCCATATTCGGCCACCACCCAACACACACAACTTCATGAATTCCATCCATTTCTACGCACTACAACATGTACAAATCATCCATAACACATGAAAGAGGAGATTGAATCTTACCTTTTCCACTTAACTCCTCCCTCGGCTAGGGTTTGTACTTTGCTAAAACGAATGCTTTGCTTGCTCCACCAACTACTCCATGTTATAGAGAACCTTCCAATTGATAGAAAAACTAGAAGAAAATAATTTTTCTTGATCAAAATTTAGAGACCATATTCGGCCAGCCCCTTGGCCGAATGGTTCTCCTTCTTTTTTTCCAAGTTTCTTGAATTTTCTTAAGGTTGAAAATGATGAATACTTGCCTTGCTTGGTCATCCATTATCTATATATACTTAGCCCCTACAAATACATGGTGTACACATGTACCACTCATAGTTTTAAACTAATCAAATTTGGCCAACCAAGGGGGGGGGAGAGGGCCCCACATCACACGGCCATATATGGCCATTTTCATGAAATACCAACTTTTCATATTTAACTTTTAACCCCAAATTTTCCTTAATATTCCATGCCAATAAATTCATAAGCAACTTATGCCTTAAAACAAAGTCGAAAAAAAATAGCCTTGTCCATAACTTGTCGCAACCAACTTAAAATATTCCAACGTTCAAAATACGGGATATAACAGTATGTCCAGCCATAGGTTCAGCCCAGAATGGCATGACTCACTGGACCAAACATACGGTCTAGACATACGGCCAGTGAAAAATATACGGACCGTATGTTGGTCCGTATGTTCGTTGACAAATTTGCGTATTTGTTAATAGGATCCAAGTTTTATTTCATTTTCATTTCCTCTTCACTCCTTCTTCTCTAAAACATCTCTCCACATTTCTTCCACAAGTTTTCAAGAGAATTAGTGTTCAAATTCATCAAAACGAAGTGAATCAAGTATAAGAAACCCATTAAAGTTCATCCAAAGCAGAATCTGCAGTAGAAAAACTAGGTTTTGCTCAGAGTGAGGTATTTGCACCCAAGGTTCAATCCTACACCATCTAGAGTAAGTTTTTATGATGTTTACATGTTGTTTAAAGTATTTGGAAATTGAAACACTTGGATTACAAAGAATATAAGAAATGGGTGTAATATGTAAATAGTATCACTTTTGAGTAAATGTGTGGGACGAGTTATGATTCTTGATGCTTTATGAATATGATCATGTTATAAATGATATTGAGAGTATGGAATCGACATTGTATGAGAATGAATGTGTTGTTAAGATATGACCATGAATATGGATGAATTGAAGTGAATTGTGAAGTAAGAGTAATGTAGTTGACTAAAGGCTATTGTGATGATATTGTGAATGTTATTATTAATGTTTGGGATTTGATATATGATATGGAAGGAGTCGTATAAATAAAGGAGGTGTTGTCCGATTTTCTCTAGAATTAGTCATGAATGCTAAGCTATCCATTCTCTAATGTTAGTATAACTTCAATGAAGGTAGAACGTGAGCCTTGAAGAAGAACGCACAAGTGATAGAATAGTTGCACGAAAAGGTATGTAAGTGCTAACCCTTCTTTCATAAGGCATAGTTCTTTAGCCAAGTATCTCCTTCTATGAGCCTACGATGTTCGCTAATGAATCCATCTCTAGAAGTCTGTTGCTTATGATGCTCCAATGATACGATTGTCTTAAGTTCCTTATACTACGAGCAATACTGAGATTGAAGGTAATGAATGATTTATAGTAAAAGGCTAAAGACAGATAATAGCTTATATGTATGTGTGCCCATGAGAGGTTATTGCCCAAACCCCAGGCTTATATGGCCGGGTAGAATATAATGAATATAATATGTATGTATATCTATGTATAACGATATGCGCGCACCACTGCAGTTGGGTAGGAACAAACCCTGAGCCTTGGTAGGGCCAGCACAGCTGCAGGCTGTGTACGTGAAACACCGAACCTTCGTGGGTCGGGTATGCTATATAAAAGCTATGTATATGACATCGATATGAGTACGAATAAGCCATGTATATGACATCTATATGAGTACGAATAAGCTATGTATATGACATCGATAAGAGTACGAATATATATATTAAGACTATGTAAGTGCCAAGTAAGGGCTATATATATGCAATGTATATGATATGAGAATGAGTATGAAAGGAAATATGAATACGTATCCGAAATGAACATGAAAGGTAAACGGGTACGGATAGGAATGCATGTACGCGAATACGCAATAGAAATGGAATGTCCCTATGGAAAGCAAGTAAGTGCTATGACGATGATACTATTATCTCCCATCCTATTTTATTTCATATGTTGACTATTATACTTTCCTATTGATGTTGATCATGCCTTACATACTCAGTACATTTTTTGTACTGACGTCCTTTTGTTTGTGGACGCTGCGTCATGCCCGCAGGTTCTGTATTTTCTCGGGGACTACATAGCAGAGCTCCATTTCATTCGGAGCTGCAGCTTTTGGTATAGATTCTTTTGTGTATATATTCGTGGGCACGGCGGGGTCCTGTCCCGCCCATATGTTTTGATATGACATACCCTTCTTAGAGGCTCGTAGACATGTGTATATGGTTAGATATGTTTGGCCTTGTCGGCCTATATTTTGGGATATGCTTTTGATAGCCATATCGGCTTATGTACATTTATGTGGGCATAGTTGTTAATGATGATATAGATATGTTGTTGCCCAATGATATTAGAATGATGATGAATGAAAAGCATGATTTAGCTACGTGGCTCACCTAGATGTGATGTATAAATATGTTGGGGGTGCCGGGGGGCTGTATGGCTGCTCGTCGTCTCTCCTATTGGGTCATGACACCAGGGGAGGTGCATTTTACTTCCTCGAAGATATCCAATTATTATACCATAGAACAGCGACGTCCCACAATCTATAAGCAGCCAACTCCACTGATGTTATGTCCCGCATTTTCGTACATTGGGACAATCCGGGTTAATTGTGATAAGTTAGGGACAAAACCATTCCGGGATACAAAGTTGAGACTTTTGACCTTCGATTTGATTTTGAGTCATAAGTTGTTCATGAATTTGTTTGCATGGGACACTTAGGAAAATTTGGGACCAAAAGTGATACAATTGGAAGTTGAAAATCATGCAATATTTGGCCTTGTAGCTGTGTGGACTTAAATTGTCCCACCCATTTTGTGTCCAATTTTTAGTGCTACCTAACACAGCCGAGTGTGGGCCATGGACACTTGTGTAAATTATGTGGAAGCAAAAGATGACCTCTAAGTCATCATATTCTCATTTTACACTTAGAAAAAAAAACAAGAACCTTGGATGACCTTCAAGAGGCTCTCGGCCAAGCTAGAAAAACCAAGTCAAAAATTAGCTATCCCAAAAATATTTCCTTAGTGCAAATCCACTAGTGGAGGTCCCTAAGTAACGTGGAAGTGTTGTTTGGATCATCAAACCATCCGTTGTGTAGATGAAACCCTAGCCCTTTTTTGAAGTTGAAGAAGAAAGGTAAGGAAATTTGGGTCTTTTTTATGTGTTATAAAGGTTGTATC